>NC_073384.1:20557914-20857914 GCF_028641065.1 Leucoraja erinaceus | reverse complement strand
GAGGGGGGAAAAGCTGTATTCACCCTATCTATTCCTCTCATGCTTTCATACTATTTTCATCTATACGATCACCCCTTTCATCTATATGATCACCCCTCGGCCACTTAAGCTCCAAGGAATAAAGTCCCAGCCTGTCCAATCTCTCCCATAGTTCAGTTCCTTGAGTCCTGGCAAGGTCCTTGTAAATCATGTCTGCGCTTTTTCTGGGGTAATGGCATCTAAACCAAAGAATGTGGATTTAAAATAATTGGAAGAAAAATTAAAGGGGAGATAAGGAAAATCTAATCTTCAGCTGGAAAGTGTTGGAAGGGTGGAACCCATTGTCTTAAAAGGTGCTTGGATGTGTGTTTGAAAGCGTGGGAGGGCAGGGTTCAGTTGGGGAGTTCTTTTTTGACTTGCATGGAAACAGTGGCTGAACTCCCACCCCCTGCATCGTATGGTTCAAAAATTAAGAAGTAGACTGAGTCAATTCATGCCTGGCATGAACACAATGGATTAACAGCCTTATTCTGTTAAAGCTTTATGATTCCCTTCACCAATCTCGTCGGATTGTGGTGGCACAGTGGAACAGCAGTTAGTTATGTAGCCTCATAGGTCCAAAATCTCTTCACAATGGTGTCCTCCGGTGATCTCTGCATGGAATTTGCATGTTCTCGCTGTGACTTTGTGGCCCTTTCTCCAAGACCTCCAGTTTCCTCCTTGAACTCAAAGACATACTGGTAGGGTATTTGACTGCTGTAAATACCTCCCATGGTGGATCAGTGTCAAAAGTATTAAAAACAAAGGGAGTTGATGGACTTGTAAATGAAAGTAAGTGGCAGGTCTGTAAATTAAGGGAATGGGACTGGCGGAATGTTGTGTAGAGAGCAGGCATTAACATGACGGGCCAAATGGCATCGTTGTGTGTCTTGTAGTTGGTATGTAATCCTAACTGCTTCTCTCTCACTCCCTCCTACAGCTGTTGGATCGAGGATAAAGTGGTTTTCTACGTGACCTGCGTCTGTTACTTTGCGATCCTCTTCTTGATGAACATCTCCATGTTCGTCGTGGTGTTAATCCAGATCTGCGGAAGGAATGGGAAGAAGAGCAACCGTAACCTGAGGGAGGAGATCCTGCGCAATCTCCGAAGTGTCACCAGCTTGACGTTCCTCTTGGGAATGACGTGGGGCTTTGCATTCTTCGCCTGGGGCCCAGTGAACCTCAGCTTCATGTACCTGTTCGCAATCTTCAACTCCATGCAAGGTATTGCCATTCTCACAGGTTCACAAGTTACAGGAGTAGAATTAGGCCATTCAGTCCAACGGGTCTACTCCACCATTCAATCATGGCTGATCTCTGCATCCTAATTCCATTTTCCTGCCTTCTCCTGATAACCCCTGACACCCGTTCTACTCTGGCATATTTACCCCAATCAGCATCTGAAGCAAAAACCTTGCAAGCAAACAAAGTGCCCCCAGAATATCTACAATTGAAGAGTATAGCTTGTGTCTTTCGGCATTCAGAGGAATCAAAGATGGGTTGAGGAACTAATGTTGAAGAGTTTTTTGAAGTGCGTCAGACAATTTCAAGGGAATGAATGTGGTTGTGTCCTTAAGAAAAAGTGTAATGTACATAGCACAGAGATGTAGTGTTTAAAACAGTGGAATCGTAGCCAGAGACAAGGATGAATAGCTAGGTTCAAACACCAGGTGGACCCTGGCTGACTCCTTCAAATCTACAGAAAGGAAAGTGTAAAGGCGAGTAGATTTGGATGAGGGTAATGAGACCAAAGTGGTAGTACATGGTGGAAAAGAATCTCCATCGGGAGATCATTGAGCACCAGAGGGCATTTTGTCCCACTGCCCAATAAATGATAACCTACAGTAACATGAACCATGGGCCATAGTTTAAGAATAAGTGGTAAGCCATTTAGAATGGAGATGAGAAAAAACTTTTTCACACTGAGAGTTGTGAGTCTGTGGAATTCTCTGTCTCAGAGGGCGGTGGAGGCTGGTTCTCTGGATGCTTTCAAGAGAGAGTTAGATAGAGCTCGTAGAGATAGCGGAGTATTAGCCCTGTCCCACTGTACGAGTTCATTCAAGTGCTCTCCTGAGTTTAAAAAAAAATCAAACTTGTGGTAAATACGTAGAATGTACGTAGCGAGTACGTCGGAGCACATGGATGTCTCGTAGCGGCTCCTAACGGCAGGCACTCGGGAAACGCGGAAACTCATGAAGATTTTTCAACAGTTTGAAAAATTTCCACGAATAAAAAAGTACTCATGATGAGGTACCACGAGTTTGATTTTTTATTTAACTCGGGAGAGCTCTTGGCTGAACTCGCTTGGTGGGACAGGCCTTTTAAGGGATATGGAGAGAAGAAGAACAGGAACGGGGTACTGACTGTGGAAGATCAGCCGTGATCACATTGAATGACGATGCTGGCTCGAAGGGCCGAATGGCCTACTCCTGCACCTATTGTCTATTGTCTATTGATATTTTAAATTAAGTACATTGGTATTGGTATGGGTTTATTATTGTCATGTGTTGTGAGAAACAGTGAGAAATGTTGCTTTACTTGCAATTCAGGCAAATTATATCATATGATACATCAGGTAACGCAACACAAAAAATAAATAAAGTGCAGAATACAGTGTAGCAGCTGCAGAGAAGGTGCAGATTGAAAAAAAATGAAGGGCAGCATGGAGCTAGACTGGAAGATCGAGAATTCATCCCTAGCATAAAGACTGTTTGAAGATGAGGAACTAATTTTGAGGATATAATTCCAGAGGTAATGGATGCGGTAGTATCCATAAGAAAAGGTGTATTGTATGGAGTACAAAGGCATCCTGTTTAAAACAGTGACATTATAGCCACAGGCAGAAATAAATTATCCAAAGATATGTTCATGTACCAGATGGGGAATTTAAATTAAATGCATCTGCAATTTAAAAAAAAGATGGTTTCAGTAATGTTGAAACTGCAAAACTATTAATCTGTTTAATGAATAATAACAAAACTCCATGCACCAGGGTAGAGTTGCTATACCTCACAGCATCAGAGACCTGGGTTCGATCCTGACTATGGGTGATGTCTATGCAGAGTTTGTATGCTCTCCATGTGACCACTTCCTTTTTCTCCAGGTACTCCGGTTTTCTCCTCTATTCCAAAGACTTGCAGGGTTGTAGGATAATTGGCCTCTGTATATTGCACCTTGTCTGCAAAAGTCAAAAAGTGGGATAACATAGAACTAGTTTATGGGTGATCGATAGTCAGTGTGGACTTGCTGGTTTGAAGGGCCTGTTTCCATGCTGTATCTCTCAACTAAGAATCAGGCAGATCTGATATGAATAGAAATTGGGAGTTATCTGCATTAGTTGAATTGAATATTGATTCCAGAAGACTGCAATGTGCTCAGAAGAAGGATAATGAGCTCTTCCTCAACATTCTCTGAGTCGTGTCCTCGCCCCCTCCTCGTGGCATAACACCTGGATTGGCGCAGCCTTTCCTGCCGGGGACGGGACCAGAGCTTCAACAGCGGTGGCGCAGCGCTGGAGTCACCGCGGAGCGGGCGATGCCTACCTCGATTGCCGTTTGGAGCTCCGGAGCTTTTGGCCGCTGCTCCAACATCGCGGAGCTGTGGTTCATAGAGCGTCCAGCGCAGCCGGCGCTGAACAACATCGCAGAATCCTTGGGCCCTTTGGAGAGGGCCGCCAGCATTGCATCTCCGGCCAGCGCGGCCTGCGGACTTCGGGAGCCTTGGACGCCGGTAGGAGATGCCCAACTCGGATGTCCAAGCCGCTGAGGAGGTACTCCAGTCCCGACGTCGGACTTCCATCACCCCGGCCATCGGGCCTGAACATCGGGCCGCCCGGAGCGGCGAGAGAGCGGGGGGTTCGGGAGCCCACCCGACCATGGGAGGAGAACAGAGGAGGACGACTGCATTTTTGGAGCCTTCCCTCACAGTGGGAATTTGATCCCGCTGTGTGGGGATGTCTGTGTTAAAAAAAGACTATTATGTCCTGTGCTCTTTATTATTTATTTGTATGGCTGTATGGCGACCACTGTACCAATTGGTACAGGTGAGAAATAAATGTATCTTGTACCTAGTATCTTGTAACATAATGATGGAAAGGTCATTGAACATCTGTTTAATTCATTAATGTCCCTCAGCGAAGTTGCTAGTTTAGGTTTTATGTGACTTGGCCTATCTCCAGAGTCCTTAAATGCCCCCAGAAAAGGCTATTTTAGTGGATCAGAACCTTTGTGTTGAAGCGTATATCTCTCTACCCAAATGCTGCTATGAGGAGAATTGCACCACAAATCTCTCAAGGCCAAGAACGAAGGGAAATTAGTGCTGCGCTGGCCAATGGTGAATAGATAACACAAGTTGCGGGTGTTCAGCTGGATGTCTTTGTACAAGAATCACTGAATGGTAACGTGCGTACAGCAAGCAAATAGGAAGACTAATGCTTTATTGGCCCTTATTGCAATGGGTTTGGAATGGAGAAATCTTGATTCAATTACTGAGACTGGATATGGAATATTTGTACAAGTTTGTTCTACATATTACAAAGTAATTGTTATAGAAAGAGTTGAATAAAACTTCACTAGAATGGTTCCGGGGTTATGGGATATGGTTGTGAAGAGTTAAAAACCACAACAGAACAGCACAGGAACAGGCCCTTCAGCCCACCATGTTTGTGTCGAACACGACAACACATTAAACTATTCCCGTCTGACTGCACATGATCCATATTTCTTCAATTAATGCTTGTTCAAGTATTTGTCTAAATGCTTCTTAAACACCACTATTGTATCAGCTTCTACCAACTCCCCTAACAAAATGTTATAGGCATCCCCCACCCTCTATGTGAAAAACAAACTTGCCTCCTAAAGCTCCACAAAGTTATGCCCTTTAGTATTTTGCCTTTCATTTGAACAAATGGGACTATGAAGGCATGAGAGGGGAGCTGGCCAAGGTAGACTGGAAAGGGATCCTAGCAGAAATGACGATGGAACAGCAATGGCAGGAATTTCTGGGCATAATCCGGAAGACGTAGAATCATTTCATTCCAAAAAGGAAGAAAGATTCTAAGGGGAGTAGGAGGCAACCGTGGCTGACAAGAGCAGTTAGGGATAGAATAAAACTAAAAGAAAAGAGGTGCCAGAAGCCAGAGGATTGGGAAACTTTCATAGGACAACAGAAGGAAACAAAACTGGCAATACGGGCTGAAAAGATGAAGTACGAAGGGAAGCTGGCCAGGAATATAAAGAAGGACAGTAAAAGCTTATTTAGATATGTTAAGGGAAAAAGAGTAGCAAAGTCAAAGTGAAGGCAGACACGGGTGAAATTATTATGGGCAACAAGGAAATGAATAGGTACTTCGGATCTGTCTTCATTAAGGTAGACACAAAGAATCTCCCAGATGTACTGGAGGACAGAGGATCTAATGGGGTAGAGGAACTGAAAGACATTTTCATTAGGCGAGAAATAGTATTGGGTAGGCTAATGGGATTGAAGGATGATAAATCCCCTGGGCCTGATGGTCTGCATCCCAGGGTCCTCAGGGAGGTGGCTCTAGAAATAGTGGATGCATTGGTGATCATTTTCCAATGTTCAATACATTCAGGATCAGTTCCTGTGGATTGGAGGATAGCTTTTATCCCACTTTTCAAGAAAGGAGTGAGAGAGAAAATGGGGAATTACAGACCAGTTAGCCTGACTTCGGTGGTGGGAAAGATGCTGGAGTCAATTATTAAAGAGGTAATAAAGGGGCATTTGGATAGCAGTAAAAGGATTAGTCCAAGTCAGCATGGATTTATGAAAGGGAAATCATGCTTGACTAATCTTCGGGAATTTTTTGAGGATGTGACAAGTAAAATGGATGAAGGGGTGCCAGTGGATGGAGTGTATCTAGACTTTCAGAAAGCATTTGATAAGGTCCGGCACGGGAGACTGGTGACTAAAATTAGAACACATGGTATTGGGGGTAGGGTGTTGACATGGATAGAAAATTGGTTGGCAGACCAGAAGCAAAGAGTAGGAGTGAACGGGTCCTTTTCAGAATAGCGAGTGGAGTGCCGCAAGGCTCGGTGTTGGGGCCGCAACCGTTTACCATATATATTAATGATTTTGAAGAGGGAATTAGGAGCAACACTGGCAAGTTTGCAGATGACATAAAGCTGGGTGGCAGTGTGAACTGTGAAGAGGATGTTAGGAGGTTGCAGGGTGACCAGAACAGATTGAGTGAGTGGGCAGATGCGTGGCAGATGCAGTATAATATAGATAAATGTAAGGTTATCCACTTTGGCGGCAAAAACAAGGGGGCAGATTATTATCTTAATGGGGTTAGGTTAGGTAAGGGGGAGGTGCAGCGAGACCTGGGCGTCCTTGTACGTCAGTGAAAGTTGGCTTACAGGTACAGCAGGCAGTGAAGAAAGCTAATGGATTCCTCCTCATAGGCTCCAAAGCCACACTCAGCAAAATCAATAACCCCACTCTCACCATCGACGGCACCACTGTCTCCCCATCTCCCCAGGCCCGCAACCTTGGCATGATCTTTGATTCTACCCTCTCCCTTGAGCCTCACATCTGCCATGTCATTAAAACCTCCTTCTTTCATCTCTGCAACATCGCCAAACTCAGACCCTCTCTCACGCCTCCCGCTGCTGAAAGACTCATCCATGCCTTCATCTCCTCCCGACTGGACTATTGCAACTCACTTCTCCTTGGCATCAGCTCCACCTACATCAACCGACTCCAACTGGTCCAGAACGCAGGCGCCCGACTCATTACCCACACCAAATCCTGGCATCACATCACTCCAGTCCTCAAACAACTTCACTGGCTTCCCATCTCCCACCGGATCACCTACAAAATCCTTATCCTCACCTACAAAGCCCTCCACCATCTGGCCCCCCCATATCTCACTCACCTCCTCTCCCCCTACCAACCCTCACGGTCCCTCAGATCCACATCAGCTGGTCTCCTCTCCATCCACAAGTCCAACCTCAGCAGTTTTTGGGACAGAGCCTTCTCCAGGGCAGCTCCCAGGCTCTGGAACGCCCTCCCCCAACTGATCCGCAATTCCGTATCCCTCACCATCTTCCAGTCCCGCCTCAAGACCCATCTCTTCACCTCTGCCTATCCTTAGCCCCAGGTCCCCCTCCCTCATATTGTTTTTTGAATTGAATTCTGTCTTTACTTTGTGTACTAGTCATGTCTCTATTATTTATTTAATTCCCCTTACATGTTTTTCCTCTACCTGCTAAATTTTTGTAAGGTGTCCTTGAGACTCTTGAAAGGCGCCCATAAATAAAATGTATTATTATTATTATTAATGGAATGTTGGCCTTCATAACAAGAGGATTTCAGTATAGGAGTAAAGAGGTTCTCCTGCACTTGTATTGGGCTCTTGGTGAGACCACATCTGGAGTATTGTGTACAGTTTTGGTCTCCTAATTTGAGGAAGGACATCCTTGTGATTGAGGCAGTGCAGCGTAGGTTCACAAGATTGATCCCTGGGATAGTGGTACTGTCATATGAGGAAAGATTGAAAAGACTAGGCTTGTGTTCACTGGAGTTTTGAAGGATGAGAGGGTATGTTATAGAAACATATAAAATTATAAAAGGACTGGACAAGCTAGATGCAGGAAAAATTTTCCCAATGTTGGGCGAGTCCAGAACCAGGGGCCACACTTAGAATAAAGGGGAGGTCATTTAAGACTGAGGTGAGAAAAAACGTTTTCACCCAGAGAGTTGTGAATTTATGGAACTCCCTGCCACAGAGGGCAGTGGAGGCCAAGTCACTGGATGGATTTAAGAGAGAGTTAGATAGAGCTCTAGGGGCTAGTGGAGTCAAGGGATATGGGAAGAAGGCAGGCATGGGTTATTGATAGGGGACGATCAGCCATGATCACAATGAATGGCGGTGCTGGCTCGAAGGGCCGAATGGCCTCCTCCTGCACCTATTTTCTATGCTTCTATGTCTATGTTTCTATCCCTGGGTAAAAAGAGTCAGAATATTATCTATGCCTCACATAATTTTATCTGGTCTCCCTGCAGCCCGTGGAGTGATTATGCAGTAGAAAGGAACTGCAAATGCTGGTTTATACCGCAGATAGTCACAAAATGCTGGAGTAACTCAGCGGGACAGGCAGCATCTTTGGAGAGAAGGAATTGGTGATGCTTTGGGTTGAGACCCTTCTTCAGACTGAGACTCATTCTGTCCCGCTAATTTACTCCAGCATTTTGTGTCTATCTTGAGCGATTAAGCAGACTGTGCCGACACTATATTGAGTTTAGAAGGCAAGGTGATCCCATAGATATTTTACAAAATTCTTATGGACCCAACAGGCTGGATGAAGGGATGATATTTCTCCAGGCTGATGTGCTTTGAACCAGGGATCACAATCTCAAAATAAGGATGGAGATTAGCAAAAGGGAGCGCTGCTTTTGAATTGTCAACCCAAGACTGTTGTGAAGACTCAATTGTTGAATATAGTAAAGAAAATTATCAATAGATTATTAAATATTAATGCAATAAAGGAATTGGAGGTGATTGAAAGAAAGGAGAACTGAGGTAATAGATGTCTCATTAGCCATGATTTTGTAGAATGATGGAGCAGGCTTGACCTCTATTTCCTAAGGTGTAAAATAATTTATTATCGGGAGACACTGAGGGGTATTAAAACATAAGATCATGAAGCAGGTTTAGGCCATTTAACTCCTTGTCTCTACTGCACATTTAATGTCATGGGCTGCTCTTTATTACCTCAGCATCAATTTATGAATCCTGTAATTAAGAAGGGATCATGAATTACGAGTGGATAACGATATAACCATATAACAATTACAGCAGGGAAACAGGCCCTTCAGGTCCGTGCCGGGATAATGGATTTAAAAATCTGAGTTTCTCCAATCTCTACATGGGCTTATCTAATGAAGCACATTTGGTAATGGAATCCTACATGGACTTTATCTCCAGGGCTCTGAGATGCCCACTGTGATTCATGCTTGTTGCATGTCGGTATAACCTAGATTCTCATTTTATTGAACACAGGCTTCTTCATATTTGTCTTCCACTGCGCTCTGAAGGAAAATGTACAGAAACAATGGAGACGATACCTCTGCTGTGGCAGATTCAGACTACCAGAAAATTCAGGTATGTTCCAAAAAGAGCCATTTTGCCTTAGATGGACACAACATTGGAATGGTTTGGAGGGATATGAGCCAAATGAAGAAAAATGGGACAAGCTCCAGTAGATAACTTGGTCGGCAAAGTTTAAAAGATATTTGGACTGGTTCATAGAAAGGAAAAGTTTAGAGGGATATGGTCAAATATGGGTAGTCAAGACCAGCCCAGGTTGGCATTGCTGGGTTGGAGTGAGGGGCTTGTTTCTGAGCTGTACAATTCTATAACTATGACAATATTTGGCACTGTCTTAAACATCACAGGTCAGGAATGGTATTGCTTCCAATCTTGCCCTGAGACTGTTGCTTGGCTCAGTCAGGATACTGGTGGTCTTGGTGCCCTTAGCCTTGGAATGAGAGGGTCTGGCTGCTTCTCCTGGTTATTTTGCTCTATTTATGGGAGGCGTGGTGGTGCAGCAGGGAGAGCCACTGTCTCACTGCTCCAGTGACCAGGGTGCGATCCCGAACTCCGGTGCTGCGGGCAGTTTGCACGTTCTCCCCGTGACAATGTGGGTTTCACTTGGGTGCTCCTGTTTCTATCACGTCAAATATCTGCTGATGGTTTAATTGGTGACTCTGAATGATTAGAGAATCAGAGTAGGGTGGGGGTGGGTATGGTGGTGGGGAAGGGAGGAGAGAGACAGGAGATGATGGGAAGGATGAGAGAGAATAACCTGCATGAAAACAACTGGGGGAAATGAATGGTATTCCTCCATATGCCAGCATAGAAGATTGCTGACGCCATCCAATGTGATGAAGAAATGTTGGAAATAATATGGCTGCCCTGATTTAATTAAGGACACGTGGTATTATGTTGTTCTTCTTTTAACGGTCTTTCTTTATGATCTCTTTTTCTTCCAGACTGGAGCCGAACGATCACAAACACCACAAAGAAAGTCAGTTCCGAAAACCTGGGCAAGTCCCTTTCCTCCAGCTCCATCGGTTCCAACTCCACCAGCTGGACCAGCAAGTTCAAGTCTGGTTCCAGCCTCTTCAAAAACAGCACTAAGGGTGAGGCTCAGGAACTCCTTGTCTCTTTGTTTAATCCTGGACTTTATTGACTAATCCTTATCCCAAACTAATCTTTAGACTACTCCTTATCCCAATGGCAGCAAGGTGGCACAGCGGTAGAGTTGTTGCCTTACAGCGCCAGAGACCCGGGTTTGGGCCTGACCATGGCTGCTTGTCTGTACAGAGCTCGTATGTTCTCCCTGTGACCTAGGTGGGTTTTCACCAGGATCTCCGATTTCCTCTCAGACTCCAAAGACGTCCAGGTTTGTAGGTTAATTGGCTTGGTATCAATGTAAAATTGCCCCTAGTGTGTGTAGGTTAGTGTTAAATATAGAAACATAGAAAATAGGTGCAGGAGTAGGCCATTCAGCTATCCAGAATCAATACCCTGTTCCTGCTTTCTCCCCATATCCCTTGATTCCGTTAGCCCTAAGTGCTATATCGAACTCTTTCTTGAATACATTCAGTGAATTGACCTCCACTGCCTGCGTGCAGTTTGCACGTTCTCCCCGTGACAATGTGGGTTTCACTTGGGTGCTCCTGTTTCTGTGGCAGAGATTTCCATAGATCCACAACTCTCTGGCTGAAGAAGTTTTTCCTCATCTCAGTCCTAAATGGCCTACCCCTTATTCTTAAACTGTGACTCATGTGCGGGGATCATTGGGGCCACCTGGAAAGGGGGTAATTTAGAACAGTCCATAAACCAGGCATCATCCATATCTCTGGGATGTGGGAGGAAACCAAAGCACCCGGAGGAAACCCATGTGGATACGGAGAAAACATGCAAACTCCACACACTGGTATCACTTGTTATTCCTGCGAGATAGCTGAGCCTCTATCCATTCTAATATATTACTCCCAAAATCAGGGGCTCTTATCATGAGGTCATCTTTTATTTAGAATCTTGTCAAACTAATTCACCTCTCTATACTCCGGCTGATTCTTCCATGAAGAAGTCCAATAAACTTCACTGGCATTATATTCCTGGTAGGAAGTCATGCTGATACTGTTTAGAACTTTTCAAAGGTGATACTCTTTCAACATTATTGGTATGGATATTGGCTTATTATTGTACCAACATACTGCTAAAAACATAGTTTGCATGCTATCCAGTCCAATCAAATTGTACATGAGTATAAGCAAGCCATACTTATGTACTATAGGTAGTGCAAAGAGAAAATCACTCAAGTGCAGAATATAGTGTTACAGGTTATGATGTTCCAATTACAGAGAAAGTGCAGATACCAAAAAATGCAAAGTCCACAATGAGATGGGTTGAGAAATCGGGACTGCTTCCTAGCTTAATAGAGGATCTTTCAGTAGTCTGATAACAGTAGAGAATAAACTGTTCCTGATCTGGCAATACATGTTTTCAAGCTTATACATCTTCGGCCTGACGAGTGGTGAGAAGAGGGATTGACCAGGTTGAAAACGGTCCTTGATTATGTTGGCTGCTTTTCCAAGGCAGTGTGAGCGCAGATGGAGTTGGAGAGGAGGGGGAAAAAGGTTGAGGAGGAAATCTACCATAAATATATGATACATTATTCCAGATGGAGTTTGCTCTTCCATCCCTAAAACACTTCCAGGGGAATTAGGGGTGGATATTAAATGCAGATCCAGTTATCCCAAAGTTTTCTGATTTTAATTGTGCCAAAGTGCAGCGATTTTGAAATGCAACGATATATTTGTGATTGGGGTTAATGTTAGGACTGTATATGTTAACTGCACAGCAGTATTTGTGTGCTGTAGCCTGCTTCTTAAAGTGGGGTTCCATTGGCACATTTCCACTCCGATTTCTCGTGATTACATGCAACAGAAGATAAGAACCCAATTTTGGACTACTGGTCACCAAAACCGACATATTGTGATTCTTTCCTCTTTGCCCGATGATCTGACTTGACCAAAGCTTCACGGGGAATGGCTTAATTTGCTTCTCTTCTAAGGCATCTCAACACGGTGAGGTGGCCATTCAATCCAACAAAGGCAGCACAGCTTAACCAACTTTGCTGAAGTGTATTTGCACATGGCTGCAAATTTAGTGGGTTGGACAGTAATGAAATCGAGAGGCTGTTTCACCAGGTTGGATAGTCTGGAATTCAGAGGACCAAGCTGAGGATAAGAGCTTGGCCATTTTAAGCTTGAGATGAGGAGAAATTGTGGGATGTTAATGAGCCTGTGTGATGAGTAAGTTGCAGTGAAAATAAGTAAGAGTGAGATTGTTCTAAGAACATGATGGTTGCTCGGGAGAAACTGTTCTTGAACATGGAAGCAATGGTTCTCAGGCCCCTGTACTTTCTTTCCAATGAAAGCAGTGAAATAAGAGTATGGCCAGGGCGGTGTAGATCTTTGATGATATCATAAACCATCTTGAGGCAGTACCTCCTGTAGATCATTTCAATGGTAGGGAGGTCAATACCCGTAATGAACCCCGGGTGATATTCATCACTTTCTGCCGATTGAGAACAAGTACAATCCTATACTTGCAGTTGATCAATATATGCAAGTCACTACTCAATACCTTTTTAATGATAATTTTGATAATAACCAAAAATAAAGTAAAGACTGGATATTTTCAGCAGACCATTCCGAATAATGGTGGAATCGTGGTGCAGTTGGTAGAGTTGCCGCCTCACAGCTCTAATGACCCGGATTTGATCCTGACCACTGGCAGAGTTCTCCCTGTGACCATGTGAATTTTCCCTTTGGGTGTGTTGGTTTCCTCCCACACAACAGGACATAAAGTACAATATGGCAAGATTTAATGGAGAATAACATGGATGAGCGTAAGATTAGAACAAAAATGACAGCTGGAATTCAGAGGGCAGAAAGGCCTTTTTCTACTTCTCTCTATGATTCTGGATTATTCGGACATTATTACTTGCGGCTCGTGGGAGCTTGCTGTGCATGAAGAGGGTGCTGCTTCCTGCAATATAACAGAAAAGGCACCTCCATTAATCTGCAAAGATGTTTGTGGGGCGTAGGATGCTATATACATGCATGTCTTTCTTTAAAGGACACGGGTGCTGTATGTACTGTCACATCGTTCTGAATAACAAATGTTGATGTGTTTTTGGAACAGGATGATGTCTTCTGAGAGCTTGTCCCTGCGCAGAGATGAGTTCCCCTTAAAAGGTAAAGCATGCTGGATAACCCACCACTGTTTGGCCAGCAGTTGCAGCAACCATGCGTTGAAGGGACTCCAGTCCCCTGCGCCATGGGTGTAGGCAGCGCGCATATGCTGTATTGTGATGTGATGTGATTGCAAGGCATTCCCTTTACTTTCCTTTACACCACTGGCCAAGGGTTGGCACTCTTGCATGACCAGGTTCACCCGTACTGGGAGGCCATTTTCTTTTTGACATTAAGTGAAGGTGCGGAGATGTTACACTTCTAACTCCCACTCCACACCATTTTGTGCTAAGAATACCATTGTTTAGTCAGTGTGCATGTTTGAGATGGATTGTTGAGCGAGAGTTGAGGGGATCAGGTACCGTGCTATGCCTCATGCCTTCTCACAACATGGGTTCCTTTTCTCCATTTGTGACCCTTCCCTGTCCCTTTCTCTTGGACCTTCACTGGGTTTGTCCATTCAAGGCCTAACTTGCCAGTGTTGTTGGCCACTGCATGAACCGCGGCCTTAAGTTTGATTTTATTTTAACCAGGGACACAAAGGTTGCCATCCCCTGATTTCAAGTCATGTTAAGTTGAGCTTATTGTCATATGCACAAGTACGGTGAGCTACAGGTACAATGAAAATCTTGCCCGCAGCAGCATCACAGCACATTGACTCTGACAAACAAACAAGAATATAAATTATACATAAATTTCACTGAAATGTTTTTAAAGGAAAAGACCATGCACAAAAAACAGACATTAGTGGCAAAAAGAAAATTTGGAAAAGAAACAAGTCCATGATAGTGCAAGAGGTGGACCGTGTTCCATGATAGGTTTAGGGTTGTGCAGGTTGATTTGCAAAGAGGTTTGTGCTTCTTCAGTGAGCATCAAGACAATATAAAACTTCAATCATGGAAAATATCCTTATATATCATGCCGTCCCTCTAAGGTCAATTCTTGCCCAATTTAAATGCCTCTTATATGTCTCAATTGTATCTGCTTCCACCACCACACCTGCGTGTTCCAGATACCTACCACTCTCTGTGTGAAACGCACCTCATTTAAACTCTCCCCTCTCACACATTAAAGCTATGCCCTCTAGAGTTTAGACACAAAATGCTGGAGTGACTCAGAGGGTTAGGCAGCATCTCTGGAGAAAGGGAATAGTTGACATTTTGGGCCGAGACCCTTTCTCAAACCCTCTAGAATTTGATATTTCCACCCTGAGTAAAAGACTCTATCTACACGATCTAAGCCTCCCATAATTTTGGTATTGTATACTTCTGCCAAGACTCCCCTCAATCTCCAGTGCTTCAGAGAAAACATGGTTGTCCAACTTCTGATATTTAAATACATTCTAATTCAGGTAATATCCTAGTGAACCTCTTCTGCACTCTCTCCAAAGCCTCCACACCCCTCCCATA
Source organism: Leucoraja erinaceus (assembly GCF_028641065.1). Lineage (NCBI taxonomy): Eukaryota > Metazoa > Chordata > Chondrichthyes > Rajiformes > Rajidae > Leucoraja > Leucoraja erinaceus. Next base: position 20,843,191 of record NC_073384.1, on the reverse strand, counting down.
GTATGGCGACGAGAATAACGTGCTTCTAATGGCATGCAATAACTTGCTTCTACTATCCAGCATTGTAGACAGTAAAGATGGTTATCAAACATTGCAACAGAATCTCGATCCACTGGGCAAGTGGGCAGAAAAATGGCTAATTGAGTTTAATGCTGATAAGTGCAAGCTATTGCATTTCGGGGAAGTCAATCCAGGGCAAGATCTTCACAGTGAATAATAAGGCCCAGGGGAGTATTGCAGAGCAGAGGGATCTAGGAGTGTGAGTACATTGTTTCTTGAAGGTGGTGTCACAGGTAGATAGGGTGGTCAAGAAAGCTTTGGGTGTATTGGTCTTCATCAGTCAGGGTATTGACTTTATAAATTGGAACATTATGTTATAGCTGTACGATGTTGGTGAGGTCGAATTTGGAGTACTGTAATCAGTTTTTGGTCATATTGCTCTAGGAAAGATTGTGGAGAAGCTTTATAAGGATGTTCCTAGGACCTGAGCTATAGGAAGAAGTTATTCCTTGGAGCATTCCCTGGAGCATTCCAGGAGGCTGAGGGATGATCGTATAGAGGTATATAAAATCAGGAGGAGAACAAATCTGCTGTGTGCACAGTCTTTTACCCAAGGTAGAGGAATCAAAAACCAGAAGCCATAGGCTTAAGGTGAGAGAGGCAAGTTTAGTAGGAACCTGAGAGGCAACTTTTTCATTCGGAGTGTGGTGGGTATATGGAACAAGATACCAGAAGAGACAGTTGAGGCAGGTACTATCATAACATTTAAAAGACACATGAATTGGTACATACTGTAGATAGGAAAGGTTTATTGGGATATGAGCCAAATGTGGCAAATGGGACTAGCTTAGCAGGAGCATCTTGGACAGCATAGACTAGTTGGGCCGAAGGGGATGTTTGCATGTTGTATGGTTCTTTGACCCACTCTAGTCTATTGAATTCTGAGGAGTCGGATGAGGGCAATGTGGGAACCGCTGAATCCTCCATGGATGGAATAAAACTGGTGGAAAAACTCTGCGTCTTTGGGGGAAAAAAAGCAGAGATAATATTTCAGTTCTGAGAGTTTAGAATGGCACAGGTGGTGACTGACGGAATGAGGCAGGTGGGTAATTGTGGAGGAAAGGATTTTGTTCTCCTTCTGTTGCTTCTACAGTATGTACCATCAGAGAGCATATGGACTTGAAGGTCTCGCCTTCCCCAGTGCTTCTCCACTTTGTGCGGTTATGGGCCAGAGATTCACAGAGGTCAGTTAGAATTACTTCAAGGAAGCTTGGAATGCTCTCTTGAATCTTTTTCTCTGTTCAACTGAAAACCAATGGCAGAGTTTGGAATAGTGTGTGATTTGGGAGCATTGTGTTGGGTCTGTCCACAACAATGCCTGTCCAATGTACCTGACTGCATATAACTAAGACACAAAGTGGTAGAGTAACTCAGTGAATCAGGCAGCATCTCTAGAGAACACGGATAGGCGATGTTTCAGGTTGGGACCCTCCTTCAGACTTAACCCTCCTCTCCCCCTACAATCAGTAGGAAGAAGGGTCCCGACCTGAATGTCACCTGTCCATGTTCTCCACAGATGCTGCTTAACCCACTGAGTTACTCCAGCATTTTGTGTCCTTCTTTGTAAACTAGCATCTGCAGTTCACATGTTTCTAACTAGGAGCAGTTCTCTGGGAGAGCACACAGATAATGATTTGCTTATCCTTCCAGCGAATTTGGAGGATTTGCACAGATAGTCTTGCTGGTATATTTTCAGTATCTTTGGTACATTTATGGCTCGTTATCTTTCCCAATGTCACATTCCTGCAATTTTCCCATGCCCTTAATGTCCCGAGTGTTCTGGAAATCCTTCTATTTGTATCAATACATACAAGGACTAAGCCCCCACCAGAATTTGCTATAGCAGAGAATTCCAAAGATATTTCACTTCATCACTCTCCAAAATGTCTTACGCTTTTGTCTGAAACTGTGACCTCTCATTCTAGCTTCCCTATCCAGGGGAACGATGCTCCTCGTGTTCCTAAGGTCAGAGGGATAGGAGTAGAATTGGGCCATTCGGCCCATCAAGTCTACTGCGCCATTCAATCATGGCTAATCTATCTGTCCCTCCAAACCCCATTCCACCCCATAATCTCTGACACCTGTACTAATCAAAAATCTATCTATCTCTGCCTTAAACATATCCACTGACGGCCTTGACAGCCTTCTGTGGCAAAGAATTCCACAGATTCACCACCCTCTGACTAAATCCTGTCAGAACTTTGTTGATGCCCTCTTATTCTTCTCCGCTCTAGGGAATACAACCTAGAGGGTGGAACTTTTTGTCTGTATAACAGTAAATGGTACCAGATACAGCACCCATGAGGTACGTTAGCATTGAAACACTGTCTTGTCCATTTTCCTTTCTGCTTATCATATCACTTGATTTCCTTATCCAAAAGACTATTCCAGACAGTCCTTAGTTTACGACGGTAGAGAAAAATGCTGGAGAAACTCAGCGGGTGAGGCAGCATCTATGGAGCGAAGGAAATAGGCAACGTTTCGGGTCGAAACCCTTCTCCAGACTGTTTACGACAATGTGTGGGGGAGGACCTCAAAAACAGCGGTGACGGGAGAGCGAGCAGAGGCGGGAAGAACGGCCGCCAGCCGGCCTCATCCAACTCAGCGAGCATGTCTGCTCAGCGCTCCCAGCTCTGCTCAGCTCAACCCAGCTCCGGATTTTTGTGGCTCATGTGGGGAGAATATGCATGAGGGAATGATCTAGTTCCATTCGTCAGATGATGCTGACATCCCCCCAGCAGTTGGTATATCCATCCTCCCTGGTCTCCCAAATGCTGATTCGTGGGTACATTGTGTTCATACCTAGGGCACTTGCAGCCAAAAATGACCTGTAACATCAAGCTTCCTATATTCAGTTCCATAGATCCCTGTTCGAAACTGATAAGATTCTGGGTTGGACTGATTGAGTGGAGACCTGTTCCCCAGCCAGAGAATTCGGAACTCAATGGAATAATATCTGGATATAGAATCGGCAACTTTGAACTGGGTTGAGGAGAAATTTCTTTACCGAAAAGGGTTAACAATTCTCCACTCTGGCCTGTTAATGCTGGGTCACAGATGATATCACTGGATCTTTGGAGAAGGAAATTAGGGCACATGGGAATCGTGTGGGAACATGGAAAGCGTAAGCCGTGCTGTTTCTGAACACTGGACGTGGCTCATGGAACCTGATCCTGGGTCTATTATTTTTTTGCTGGTGCAGTAAAATTTTCAGAAATCAGATTGTTCAGGAATGCTGATGGTTCAGTATCTGGCTCAGCAGCCGTTGTTCCCTGTGCTCCTTTATAATTCAACAGAGCCCTGTTTCTCCACACTCTCTTCAGATTCACCATGGCTCTAGTTTCCATACTCCCTTTAAACTCTTCCCACTTTGCCTTTAAACTCACCTGGGACTTGGTTCCTATGCTCCCTTTAAACTCTTTCTCCTTAAAACTCCCCAGAACCCTGTTTTTCACTTTCTCTTTTAGCTCACCTATGCCTCTTTTTGCACTCTCCTTTCAAACTGCTTCCCCTCCTGCCTCCATTGACCCAATACCCACACACTTCACCCACTGGATCCCCTCCTTCGCCTTGTCCTACCTCCCCTTCACCTCTTCCTTGAATGGTTCTGATGATCACTTTCCTTACGTAGGAAAGTGACCATCATAACCATTACTTTCCTCCAGCACCCGTAACTTGCAATTCATGCCTATCACCCCCCCCCCCACACCCACCCCCACCCCCCCCCCCCCCCCCCCCCCCCCCCCCCCCCCCCCCCCCCCCCCACCCCCTGTCTCCACCCAGTTGACCCAGTTGTCCAACAAGTGGATGATTCGGAGGCAGCAGACAAAACAATGCTTTTGACTGTATCTTGTTACACATAACACGAACAAACCAGTACCAAAATGCATTGTAAAAGGCTAATTTGGGTCTACAGGGGGAATAAAGTGGAGAACATTGTAGTTCCAACATGTGATTGCTTTTGTAATGCTGAGGTAAAATGTGTTTTTTAAATCTTGGAAGTAAAATGTAGGGGGTTAGAATAAAAAAAATCTTTGCTTCCATACTGGAAAGTTAAGATGGTAAAGAGTCTCAAAGGTGCTCAGAAACAATCAGAGTGTCGAGTGCGTGTTCCTGACATACTTAATACCTTGACTGATAGGCAGCATATGATATGCCTTCTTTACCACTTTATCAACTTGTCGTCACTTTTAGGGACCAATGGACTTGGACCCCAAAAATCGCACTGCAGATCAATGCTGTTAAGGGTATTGCATTAACTGTAAACCTTCCCCTTGCATTTGATCTCTCAAAGTGCAGCACCTAAAATGAGCACCACACAGATGGAGTTTAATCACTTTCTCAGATTAAACTCCATCTAGATTTCTCCACCCATTTCTGCAGATAATACTGCCGTATACTACGAGAACCTTCCTCATTACCTGCACCTCCCTCAATCTTGGTGTCTGATCTCCAGCCAGAATAACACCCTTCCATCAGTACATTCTGTCTTTTACGAGTAAGCCAGTTCTAAATCAAGTCACTTTGGATCCCGTGCATCTTCATCTTCTGTATCATGAGGGTCATTATCAAATGTCTTACTAAAATCCATGTCGTTAATATATACCGCCCTACCCTCATTGTTACTTCCTCAAAAATCTTAATTGAGTTAGAAAGATCATATAATCATATAACCATATAACAATTACAGCACGGGAACAGGCCATCTCGGCCCTACAAGTCCGTGCCGAACAAAGTTTTTTCCCTTAGTCCCATCTGCCTGCACTCATACCATAACCCTCCATTCCCTTCTCAACCATATGCCTATTCAATTTATTTTTAAATGATACCAATGAACCTGCCGACACCACTTCCACTGGAAGCTCATTCCACACCGCTACCACTCTCTGAGTAAAGAAGTTCCCCCTCATGTTACCCCTAAACGTCTGTCCCTTAATTCTGAAGACATGACTAACTGTCCCTAAGTGTCCAATTCTCTTCCAAATGTGACTAAATCCTCTCCAACAGCTTCTGTAACAATGGCACGAGGTTCACTGGCCTGTAATTTCTTGGTTTATTTCTACTTCTCAAATAAAAGAACAGCATTGGCTACTCTCCAGCCCTCTAGGACCTCACCTGGGGCTAAAGAAGATACAAAGATCGTCGCCAAGGCCCCTGCAATCTCCTCTCTGGTCTCTCCCAGTAATCTGGGGTAGATCAGATGCTGGGGATTTATCAACCTTAATTATTTTCAGGAGACCCAACTCCACTTCCTTCTTGATCGCAAACTGCATTAGCATATTAGTATATCCCAAACTGATCTCACTGTTCTTCATGTCCCTTTTACTAGGTGAATACAGATGCAAAGTACTCATTTAGTAACTTGCCCACATCCTCTGACTTCAAGCAAAAATTACCTCCTGTAAACTTGAGTGGTGTTACACTTTTCCCCAGTTGCCCTCTAATTTTGTACATGTGAAAACTTTAGGATTTTCTGTAACCTGACTTGCCAATTACATTTTTCTGGCTCATTTTGGCCCCTCTAATTGTCTGCTTGAGTTCTTTCCTTCACGGTTTATATTCCTCAAAGGCCCTGACTGATTTCATCTTCCTCAAAACAAACAAATGCTTTTTCTTTTTCATGACTTAAGAACATCTCTGGTCATTCAAAGTACCCTTACCTTGCCAACCATATCCTTTGTCTTTACTGGAACATGCTGGCCCTGATCTCTGATCAACTGGTCTTTAAATGACTTGCACATGTCTGAGCGGACTTACCCAACAACAGTATTGTGTTTGGTTTTGGTCACCTTACAGTAAGACGCCCTTTAAATTGGAAAGATTGCTGAGGAAAAGTCATGAAGATGTTATCAGGACTTGAGGGCCTGAGCTGTAGGGAGAGATTTGGCAGGCTAGGATTTTATTCCTTGGAGTGCAGGAGACCGAGGATTATCTTATAGAGTATATAAAAGCATGACGGGCATAGATAAGATAAATGTACACCGTCTTGTTCCCAGGCTTGGAGAATCAAGAACTAGAAGGCATGGGTTTAAGATGAGAGGGAAAAGATTTAATAGGAACCGGAGGTGCAACCTTTTCACACATACCATATAACCATATAACAATTTCAGCACGGAAACAGGCCATCTCGACCCTTCTCGTCCGTGCCGAACACATAATCTCCCCTAGTCCCATATACCTGCGCTCAGACCATAACCCTCCATTCCCTTCCCATCCATATAACTATCCAATTTATTTTTAAATGATAAAAACGAACCTGCCTCCACCACCTTCACTGGAAGCTCATTCCACACAGCTACCACTCTCTGAGTAAAGAGGTTCCCCCTCATGTTACCCCTAAACTTCAGCCCCCCTTAATTCTCAAGTCATGTCCCCTTGTTTGAATCTTCCCTACTCTCAGTGGGAAAAGCTTTTCCACGTCAACTCAGATTCAGATTCAATTTTAATTGTCATTGTCAGTGTACAGTACAAAGACAACGAAATGCAACTCTGTCTATCTTTTTAAAAACCTCTATCAAGTCCCCCCTTAACCTTCTGCGCTCCAAAGAATAAAGCCCTAACTTGTTCAACCTTTCTCTGTAACTTAGTTGCTGAAACCCAGGCAACATTCTAGTAAATCTCCTCTGTACTCTCTCTATTTTGTTGACATCCTTCCTATATTTAGGCGACCAAAATTGTACACCATACTCCAGAATTGGCCTCCCCAATGCCTTGTACAATTTTAACATTACATCCCAACTTCTATACTCAATGCTCTGATTTATAAAGGTCAGCACACCAAAAGCTTTCTTTACCACCCTATCTACATGACATTCCACTTTCAGGGAACTGTGCACAGTTATTCCCAGATCCCTCTGTTCACCTACATTCTTCAATTCCCTACCATTTACCATGTATGTCCTATTTTGATTTGTCCTGCCAAGATGTAGCACCTCACACTTATCAGCATTAAACTCCATCTGCCATCTTTCAGCCCACTCTTCCAACTGGCATAAATCTCTCTGTAGACTTTGAAACTCTACTTCATTACCCACAACCCCACCTATCTTAGCATCATCTGCATACTTACTAATCCAATTTACCACACCATCATCCAGATCATTGATGTACATGACAAACAACAGTGGACCCAACACAGATCCCTGTGGCACCCCACTCGTCACTGGCCTCCAACCTGACAAACAACCATCCACCATTACTCTCTGGCATCTCCCATTCAGCCACTGTTGAATCCATCTTGCTACTCCACCATTAATACCCAACCATTGAACCTTCTTAACCAACCTTCCATGAGGAACCTTGTCAAAGGCCTTACTGAAGTCCATATACACAACATCCACTGCTTTACCCTCATCAATTTCCCGAGTAACATCTTCAAAAAATTCAAGAAGATTAGTTAAACATGACCTTCCAGGCACAAATGACCTTCCAGGCACAAATGACCTTCCAGGCACAGACCTTCAGACATAGGCTGGTGGGTATATGAGCAACCGTAACAAAATTAAAAAGTTGTTTGGATAGTTACATTGACAAGAGAGGTTTAGGGAGGTAGACACGTAACTATGCCAGTCAGGCATCATCTCTGGAGAAAAGGAATAGATGACATTTTGGGTCAAGACTCTTCTTCAGACTGATCTCGAGAGATGTGTAGGAAGGAGCTGCAGATGCTGGTTTACACCGAAGATAGACACAAAATGCTGAAGTAACTCAGTGGGACAGGCAGCATTTTTGGATAGAAGGAATGGGTGAAGTTTCAGGTCGAGACCCTTCTTCAGACCTAAAGAAGGGTCTCGAACTGAAACATCACCCATTCCTATCCGGAGATGCTGCCTGTCCCGCTGAGTTACGCCATCATTTTGTCATTATCTTTGATCTCCAGAGATGCTGCCTGACTTGCAGAGTTTAGGATGAGGGGCGAATCTTATAGAAATATATAAAATTATAAAAGGACTGGACAAGCTAGATGCAGGAAAAATGTTCCCAATGTTGGGCGAGTCCAGAACCAGGGGCCACAATCTTAGAATAAAGGGGAGGTCATTTAAGACTGAGGTGAGAAAAAACTTTTTTCACCCAGAGAGTTGTGAATTTATGGAATTCCCTGCCACAGAGGGCAGTGGAGGCCAAGTCACTGGATGGATTTAAGAGAGAGTTAAATAGAGCTCTAGGGGCTAGTGGAGTCGAGGGTTATGGGGAGAAGACAGGCACGAGTTATTGATAGGGGCGATCAGCCATGATCACAATGAATGGTGGTGCTGGCTCGAAGGGCCGAATGGCCTCCTCCTGCACCTATTTTCTATGTTTCTATGAGTTACTCCAGCTTTTTGTGTCTATCTTTGGCTTAAACCAGCATCTGCAATTCCTACAAAAGGTTTAGGGAGATATGGATGAAATGCAGGCAAATGAAATTAGCTTAGAGTGAGCATGGACGAATTAGCTTGGTCAGCATGGATGTTTGGTTGAAGGGAGTATTTCAGAGCTGTATGACGCCAAGACTCGGTCTCTCTATAAATCTTGACCATTGTCAGTCTGATACCATGGTTGACAGCCTCTGTTTCTTTCCCATGCTAGATGGCCTGTTTGCAGCTGTGAGGTCATCGAAATTTGGCCACTTGGACGCCCGCCAGGATCCCATTGTTCCCATCCACAATGGCTTGGACAAGGTCTCATCCTACTACCCAACCCACTCAGACAACTTCTACAAGAACATAATGATGTCCGAAAACTTCAGCCACAGCACAAAGTTCTGAGCTGTCCCGACAAGTGAGAGAGAGAAGGAACTGAGGAAAGGTTCTGGAAGGAAGCTGAGGGGCTTTTCATGGATGCGCTGGTCAATCTGTAAATGGGCAGCAGGCTTCTCACCGCAAGGGTTGTGGGAGTGAATGAAAGAGTGAGTTTAATCAGAGACTTCAGGTGAAATTGTACACTGCCAGAGTAGTCATTAGTTCATTAATGGACGTCATCTAAACTCTGAAGATCGTCATCTTTTATCCACTCTCACTATCACTACTTAAGCAACCAGTGACACTACCCAAAGCCCCATTGACAATTCCTAGGAACCCAATGACACTTCCTAGGGACTCATTGACGGAACTTAGGAACCCATTGACACTTCTTAGTAACCCTTTGACATAAATTGGGAAAACACAAAGTGCAGGGAAAACTCAGTAGGTCAAGCAGTATCTGGAGGTAATGACCAGATGATAATTATGAGTTGGGACCCTTCTTCAGACTTTGACGGTCTGGGACATGGTACCTAGTGTTCATTACTATTTAGAAACCCATTGACATTACTTGAGCACCCACTTACAGTGATCCTATAGCAATCCCATTCACCCCATATTACAATCAGTTACCCTTAGATTCTACCCCTCGCATACATATAGGGCAATTTACCCTGGGCAATTAACTCACCGACCCCCTCGATCTTTGGGACGTGGGAGAAAACAAGAGGTCCTGGGCGAAACCTACATGGTCACAGGGAGAATGTGCAAAGTGCACACTGATAGCACTGAAGGCCAGTATCCTACATGGGTGAGATAGTGGCTCTACCATCTGCAACATGGTGCTGTCCTAGTGCTGTTGGAGATGCTCTATTTGGGATGAGGTATTAATGTGACGCCTTATCTGCTCTCTCAGAATGATCGAAGTGATCCCATGGTCAATATCTTGAAGAAGGTCAAGTTTGTTTGATTCTGAAAGCTGCTCCAGACCCTCACACACACTTATTAAAAGAAGAATCCCTGGTTATTATAAAGTTGTTGATTTTGGGAGCTTGCTGTGGGCAAATAAAGCAAGTACTCAAAAAAATTACTTCCTTGGCTGTGAAGCACTTTGACACATTATAGGCTATCCTTTCTCTCGTTGGAACCATTTCAGAGACGAAGGGTCATGTTATCACGATCACCCCTTCATCTGAAAAGTGCCTTAAATCTGTGACTAATATTTGCAAATGTATTTATTCCAAAAAATATTGTAATTTGTCTGCTTGTGTGTTCCTTGTTTAACGTTACCTGTACTTGTGGCTGCAATAAAAGTCTGCAATACCACCATGCATCTAATGGTGGCAGTGGTGCACTGGGAGCTAAGGGTGCATCTCCTCCCCAATCGCCATCCCACCTACCTGCGCACCCACCAGTGCCACCTTTGGGATAAGTCTGGCACTGCAGGTATTACCGAGAGCGATGCGGACCCAGATTCAAGAGTTAGGGGCCCAATCTCTTGGTTATCACCAGAATGTTGTACCGTGGAATAGTAGAGTAGGAGACGCAGTGATGCCCGGCTTTAAGTGAGCACAGAAAAGAGCTGGTGGTGGCGGTTTTCCCCATGTTGTGTGTGCGGCGCAACATTATCAGCCGCAGTTGTATGGGTTGCATCCATGAGGTAGAAGTAAACAGTCATGGCATGCAGCTGTGGGGAAAGGAGGCTGCAGCACACCCAGCGTTGCTTCACGGTCTTGTTTTCATTCACGCTTGGAGAAACTGCTGATTGGGAAATGTTTGCGAGGAGACATTTTGTGGAATGCCTTGGGGTGATTTATCAGCGGACTGTGGCACCGCGTATTAAAATGCAACCTCCCAGCCTGCTTATCCCCAGCAGTTGTTCCAGTTCACCGATAAACCTGCTATGACACGCAGGCGAACGCACTGAGACTATTCGGATACGTGCGCCTGAGAAGGGGAGGGGGCAAGGCAGACGATGCACCATCGCTGCCAAATGTAATTTCCAGAAGCAATTAAGGTTCGTCACCCTTCCCTTCCCCCAATTCCAATCTATCGCTCCAAAACAACATTTTCTTTGCTGTGAACGTGATTATTTAGAATAAAATGTTGGGAAGACATGAATTTAGTGACCATAATTGTTGAATTAGCAAACTAGCCTTGTTGCAAATATTAATTTGACAATCATCGTATTAGCTGGATGTTTTATTTTCAGGCATTACTACTGTGTAGTACAGTGCATATATATGTTTGTTTAATATGTGTCTTCCATGTGATTTATTTCCACCCCACCCATGCTTTCTCTCAAACTGTTGCGATGATAATCCAGTCACCCTTGTAAATATTTATTTATTACAGTCTTTGTCTCTTGTTGACTTGTCGCAGTTTCCATTTTGAAGTGTCGATGCATCTGTAACTAAGTGAAAACTTTTCTTTCCGCATTGGGTCAGATTCCATTTGTTGTTTTATGAAAGTGAATAAAGTAAGGCTTTTAGTTGTGCAAAAGTGATGCTTCTGATTTGGGTGGTTGGGGTGATTCGTGGGTGGGAGAGGTGGAAGTGGGACCATGAAGGAAGGTGATCAAACTGGCTCACGAGGTGGCCACGATGGAATTTTCCTGGCCTAGATGTTTTAGAGGTGTGGTAGCTCTGTCATTCATATCTCATGACCTGTCGGGAAGCATGAAGAATTGGGGTATGCCAGCAATGGCCAATAGACCAGTGCTCAGAGGTACCACATTGTATAAATTGCAGCATGGTGGCCTAAGGGTAGAGTTGCTGCCTTACAGTGCAAGAGACCCGGGTTGGAACCTGACTTCGGGTGCTGTCTATATGGAGTTTGTACATTCTCCCAGTGACCTGTGAGGGTTTACACCATGAGCACCGGTTTTCTCTCACACAGGTTTGTAGCTTAATTATATAACCATACAACAATTACAACACGGAAAACAGGCCATCTCGGCCCTTCAAGTCCGTGCCGAACACTTACTTTCCCCTAGTCCCATCTACCTGCAGTCAGCCAATTACCCTCCATTCCTTTCTCGTCCATATACCTATCCTATTTATTTTTAAATGGTAAAATCGAACCTGCCTCCACCACTTCCACTGGAAGCTCATTCCACACAGTTACCACTGTGTAATTGGCATGGTAAAATTGTAAATTGTCCCTAGTGTGTGTAGGATTGTGTTTGTGTGCAGGGATCGCAGATCAGTGCGGACTCAGTGGGCCGAAGGGCCAGTTTACCGTACTGTATCTCTGAACTAAATTAAACTTTGACATACAGTTGGTTTTCAACCAAACCCTCAAGGTAAACCAATTTTTACAATTTTATATCATTTTACCCTTGACACTGAACAGTTAATTATCCATTGGTAACTGCCCTTCAGAAGCCATTGTTGAACCACCTATTTGAGCTACCGCCATTCTTCCGGTGAAGGTGTTGCTGTTGAAGATGAAGTTCCTGACTCTAGACCTACTGACAATGAAGGAACGGCGATATAATTCCAAGTCGGGATAATGTTGATTCGTAGGGGAACCTGCAGGTAGTAGTATATGCATGGCTTCAAGGTTCCTGTCCTTGGTGAAAGAGATCGTGGGTTTGGGGAGGGGTGGGGAGGTTGTTGGTGCCAGAGGGGAATTTTGTAGCCAGTGTACCAGTGTGAAGGGAGTAAATGTTTAAGCAATAGTCAAACATGAAGGAAGTGACTCTCCCAGGCCCACTGAGTCTTTGATGACCAAGGATCAGCTGCTCCACCACACACCCCCATCCCCCCCATCTTGCCCACTCCCCGGATTGTACCATTCACCTACACACCAGGGCAAGTCCTGAATTACCAATTAACCTGTTAATTATCAATTAAGGGTGGCACTGTGGTGTAATGGTAAAGCTGCTGCCTAATCATGTTGCCTGACCTGTTGAGTTACTCCAGTATTTTGTGTCTTTCCTTGGTAAACCAGTATCTGCAGTTCCTTGCTTCTACAGTATCTGCACACATTTCTGAAAGTCTCCTGCTTCCTTTAGCTGAAAAAAGACTCCCCCCATCGACCTCTGCAAGTTCCTGACTAATGCCGCCAAAATTGGCATTAGCCTTTTTTAGGGAATGGCTGTTATTGGTATTGATATTAGTTTATTATTGTGTGTACCGAGATACAGTGAAAAGGTTTAGTTTAGTGTAGTTTAGAGATACAGCATGGAAACAGGCCCTTCGGCCCACTGAGTCCACAACGAACAGCGATCCCCGCACAATAACGCTATCCTATAGACACTAGGAACAACTTAAACTTATACCAAGCCAATTAACCTACAAATCTGCACATCTTTGGAGTGTGGGAGGAAACCAAAGATCTCGAAGAAAACCCACGCAGGTCACAGGGAGAACATACAAACTCCGTACAGTCAGTAGCCGTAGTTGGGATCGAACCCGGGTCTCCGGCGCTGCAAGCGCTGTAAGGCAGCAACTCTACCGCTGTGCCACCGTGCTCCCCCAACGTTGTGATGTGGTGATGAGAGCCTTGCTCAATGGCTACTTTCCTTCTGCTGAAGGTGCTCTCATGCTCCTATGGAAGTGGGTTACAGCCATTTAGAATGAAAGAGTGGGAATTGGTGTATTATTTTCACACGTATCAAGATGCGGTGAAAAAGCTTGTTTGCGTGCTATTCATTCAAATCATATAATACATGAGTACCATCGGGCCACACACATGTACAACAGATGGTGCAAAGAGAAAAGTTAAAGAGTGCAGAATATAGTCTAACATGATTGTAGCATTACAGTTGCAGAGAAATGGTCCAGTGTCCACAATAAAGGTAAGTTGGAAGATCCGTTACCCCTAACTTAAACTGATGGAATGTGCTTTCAAGATTTTGCATATTCTGCCCCCTGTGAGAGGACAGAGGATGGAATGACTGCGGCCAAAAAGATCTTTGATGATGTTGGATGTTTTCCAGAGGCAGTGTGAAGTGCAGATGGAGTCAAAGGTGGAGCGTCTGGTTTATGTTATGGACTGGGCTACATCCGAAACTCTCTGGATTTTTTTGTGGTCTTGTACAGAGCAGTTGCCAAACTGAGCTGTGATGCAACCCAATAGGATACTTTCTACAATGCATCTGCAGAAGTTGGTGAGAGTTGTTGGAGATAAGCCAGATTTTCAAGGTCTCCTGAGGAAGGAGTCATTTGGCCATAACTCCAATATGATTGACCCAGGACAGATTATTGGTGATATTTACACCTAGGAATTTGAGGCACTTGACCATTTTCACTCTAGCACCATTGATGCTGTTTGGGGCATGTACTCCATCTCACTTCCTGAACTCAATAACTAGCCCCTTCATCTTGCTGACATTGAGGGAAAGGCTGTGCCTTTACACCATGTTATTAAGCTCCCTATCTCCTTCTGTACTCTGTTTAAGATCGGGCCAACTGCACTGGTGTCATCTGCAAATTTGTAGATGGAGTTACAGCATAATTTGGCCACACTGTCATGGGTGTATAGGAAGTATAAGAGATTTTCATTGCAAGGTGTTGAGAACGCATTCTTGCTGGGCACTGATATTGAGAACCTTTGTGGTAAATGTTTTGTTGCTCATCCTCACTGATTCAGACTTTGTTTTTAGAGCTACAACGTGGAAGCAGGCTCTTTGGCCTACCAAGTCTGTGCCGCCCATTGATCACCCCATACACTAGCACTATCCGACACACAAGGGAGATTTTACAGAGGGACAAGTAACCAACAAACTTGTATGTCTTTGGGATGTGGGAGGAAACTGGATCACCCAGTGAAAACACACAAAGTCACAGGGAGAACGTACAAACTCTGTACAGACAGTACTTGTAGTCGAGATCAAAACTGGGTCTCTGGCACTGTGAGGCAGCAGGTTTTCCACTGCGCCACAGTGTGGATTGTGGTCTATGGGTCAGGAAGTCAGTGGCAGAGTTGACGCCCAAGTCCAAGAGTTTGGAAATGAGTTTGGATAGTATTATGGCATTGGAGGTGGAGCTATAGCCACTGAGTCACTTTTGTCAATATACATCCAGGTGATGCATCCGAGCTGAAGTTGGATTAATAAAGTGAATGGAATAAAATAGGGTGTGTAGGAATGGAAAGAGTGTGAGGAGATTTTTGTTTCTTTCCATAGCTTTACAGATTTGGATGTTATGTTAAGGCCAGCATTTACAGCCTTCCCTCATAGCCATTCAGGAAGTGGAGGTGAGAGCCTTGTTGTAACTGCTGCTGTCAGTAGGTCACTGCTGAAGTAGGTCACAGCCATTTCGAATGAAAGAGTGGTGATTAATTTATTATTGTCACATGTACCAAGATACGGTGAAAATCTTTGCTTGTGTGCTATCCATTCAAATCATACTATACAAGAGTACAATCAAGCCATATACATGTACAGCAAAATACACAAACTGCTGGAGTAACTCAACGGGTCAGGCTCTGGAGAACATGGATAGGTGATGTTGCTGGTTGAGATCCTTCTTCAGATAGTGTAAACCGCAAAATATCAGAGTGCAGAGCACAGTGTTATAACATTACCGGTCCATAAAAAGTGTAAGGATTGCAATCATTGCTGCACCCAAGCTTGTGGAAAGACTGTTCAGTAGTCTGATAACACAAAGGAAAAAGCTGATGACCAGTTTAGACTTGGTGGGCTGAAGATTCTTAATTCAAAATGTTAACATATACCTTTTGCATCCACAGATGCTGCTTGACCTGCCGAGTTCTTCCAATATTCTAATTTTGTTTGGGCTGAAGGGACTGATTCTGTGCTCTATGGAACTGGGACGCTGACACCAGCTCTGTGGGGAGGGGGCTTGTCCAGATTAGAAGACTTGCCCTCCAGTAGAACTGGAACTGAGTGATAAGGGGGGAGAGCAGGGGACGAGTGGGTCTAGAAAGCCTACGCTTATATTAATCAATGGGCTGAATGTCCTTTTGCAGTGCTTTAATCATTTTGGTTATTCCATGATTCTGCTGGTTAAAAATAATTCACGGAAGTACAAGGGTGGCACAGTAGTTCAGCGGTAGAGTTGCTTCCTTATAGCACCAGAGAACCAGGTTCAATCCAGACTATGGGTGTTGTCTGTATGCAGTTTGTACATTTTCCCAGTGATCGCGTGTGATGAGACAGTATCTCCAGGTGCTCCGGTTTCCTCCCACTTCCGAAAGACATGGAGATTTGTAGGTTAATTGGCTTCTGTAAATTGCCCTAGTCTGCAGGGTAGAACCAGTGTACGGGTGATTGGTGGTCGGTGTGGACTCGGTAGATCAAAGTGGCTGTTTCCGCGCTGTTTCTCAAACCTAAACACCTAAATTAAACTAGACATTGCTGGAGAGGCACAACAGCCTGAATGTCTTGTAGTACATCTGATCCTTCTTAATATTGGAGCATTCCGATACCAGCTGTAGAGTTTACTGTGAATGCTTGAAAGACTTTGATGAGATACTGCATCAGTAGCTGAACTCCCTCATTCGAGCCACCTGTGGAGGAATGATCAGTGCCACGGATTAACAGGAAACAGATTGTATGCGGGTTAGCATGCACTGTTGCTGAGACCATGAATCAAAGCTAAAGTGCAGCACATCAATGAAGAAAGAATGGCAGACAAAGGTACGTCCAGTCTATTGTAGTTGCTGAGTAAGACAGTTAATACAGGTCTCGAAAAGCTGCAGATAGATGATGTATCAGGTCGCATTACTCTGAACCAGTATTTTTGTCCCACAACTCATTTGGAACTTTGTATTCCTTATGTTTGGAATGATTGCTGGAATAATGCCCAAGAATCTGGAATAATGGTCTGAATCCATTACTTCAATTCCCACCTTGGCAACAAAGGAATTTAAATTCAAGTAATTGATTAAATTCTGAATAAAAGTAAAGGTGAATCAGCTACTGTATATCCCTGAGGGTTGTTTATCTTCTAAGGTAAGAATTCTATCTCTGTACCTATTATGAAATACAAGTCCAAGCCAGATGCCTTGAGACCCTAAAGCAATACACAATCTGGAGCAACAAATAATCCACTGGAGGTACTCAATGGTTCATAGTGTCACATAGCGTGGAAACAGGCCCTTCTGCCCAACTTGTCCACACTATCTAAACTAGTCCCACCTGCCTGCATTTGGCTCATATCTCTCTGAACCTGTCCTATCCATGTGCATGTTTAATTGTTTCTTAAACATTGCAAGAAACATTGTTTCTTAAACATTAGTCCCTGCCTCATATAACCATATAACAATTACAGCACGGAAACAGGCCATCTCGGCCCTACATGTCTGTGCCGAACAACTTTTTTCCCTTAGTCTCACCTGCCTGCACTCATACCATAACCCTCCATTCCCTTCTCATCCATATGCCTATCCAATTTATTTTTAAATGATACCAACGAACCTGCCTCCATCACTTCCACTGGAATCTCATTCCACACCGCTACCACTCTCTGAGTAAAGATCTTCCCCCTCATGTTACCCCTAAACTTCTGTCCCTTAATTCTGAAGCCATGTCCTCTTGTTTGAATCTTCCCTATTCTCAAAGGGAAAAGCTGATCCACATCAACTCTGTCTATCCCTCTCATCATTTTAAAGACCTCTATCAAGTCCCCCCTTAACCTTCTGCGCTCGAGAGAATAAAGACCTTGTTTGAAATATGTTGAATTTTACATCACTTTCATTGGTTAGCTGATATGCGAAACACTGCAACCCTGTATATCTCACACATAAAATGATGGAAATTATGTAAATCTTACCATGAATGACAGAAATAAAAAGTCTTATCCTTGTTTATGAATTTTGATGTAGAACTATTTAAAATTGAAAGTATTGATGCAATATACTGCTAACCCACACATGTGTCGTTATGAGATATTTACATTTATAAACTCACTCAGTAGCTCGAGTGGCTGCGAGCGGCCGCCAGGACCGGACAGCGGAACCGCAGATAGACGCGGGGCTCGCAGGCGACCTGGGAACTGCAGCTAGTCCCAGAGGGTCCTGGGTCAGGCTGGCCTCAATTACCTTCTTTAGTTTAGTTTAGAGATCCAGAGCGGAAACAGGCCCTTCATCCCACCAATTCCGCGCAAACCAGCGATCCCCGCACATTAACACTCTCCTACACAGTTTACATTTAGATCAAGCCAATTAAACTACAAACCTACGTCTTTACTCCTTTGGAGCGTGGGAGGAAATCGAAGATCTTGAGAAAATGCAAGCGGTCACGGGGAGAACGTACAAACTCTGAGCAACTGTAGTCGGGATCAGACGTAGGTCTGTAAGGCAGCAACTCTACCACTGTGCCACCATTCTGCCCTTCTCTGGCAGCTTGTTCCACATACCCACCACCCTTTATGTAAAAACATTAACCCTCAGATTCCTGTTAAATCACTTCCCCTTCACCTTAAACCTTTGTCCTCTGGTTTTCGATTCCCCTAATTTTGGGCAAGAGATTCTGTGCACCTACCCAATCTATTCCTCTCATGATTTTATACACCTCTATACATTCACCCCTCATCTTCCTGCGCTCCGAGGAATACTACCAGCCTGTTCCACCTCTCCCTATAGCTCCTATATAGGACCCTTGAGTCCTGGCAACGTCCTCGTAAATCTTCTCTGTACTCTTTCCCATAACATCGTGCCCAGAATATAATATTCAGACAGCATTTGTGGAGAGAAATGGACATTTGATATTTTGGATCGGTCAGTTGGACTAAAAGAGTAGAGAGGGGATAGCCAGTATGAAGAGGTGAGGTAGAGCCGTGGGATACTGACAAGTGATAGTTGGATCCAGGTGAAGAAGGGTTGATTGGCAAATGAAGTCAGGTGGGGGCAACTGAAGTCAGGCTGGCAACTGATGGAAGGAAGCATCAACGTGTTGCCGATGTGATTGGAAAGGATTTTGAAGCAAGGACCCAAACAAGGGAGATGGGTTGGGATGGTGAGAACAATGGGGGAGGGGACGCAATGGAAGAGCGTAGCGATGGACAAATGGAATGAGTGGGGATGTAGTCGTTTTAATTTCCTTCAGGGACTAATAACTGCACTACGAAGGCCCGCATTTATTATTGTCCTTCCACTCCTTTGTGGTTGTCCACCTGTCACATGTTTGAACTCACGTCTCCAAGTTATTGATAGGCATACTTTGGATTACAGAGCAAAAATGTTGGAGCAAGCCAATGAGTAGGCAGCGTCAGTGGAGGGAAATGGACAGAAGACTTTTTGCATCGGGAACCTTTTTCAGACTTGGAACTTGTAGTCACTTTGGATTGCTAGCGTTAATATAATGGTGATGCCACTGTAACGGATTTCTGCCAGTCCGTTTGAGAAGGAATGGATATGGTAGATATGGCTTTTGATAAGACACTACATGTTGTAAAACAAAATTAGAACATATGAGATGGCATGTGATCACAATAATGTGATGGGGCATTGGTGTGGAGTGAAGAGTGGTTATAGACTGAAGTAGAGTCGGAACAAGAAAGGGTCATTTATGGGATGAAAGAACGTGATTAGCAGAGTGCCACATGGATTGGTCCAGTGGTGCCGTCAACAATGTGTAAGATAGTCAAAGAGCAGTTTATTCATCTGGGCATCACTGGCAAGGCCAGCACTTAATGTTCTTGAACAGGCAGTTGTCTTTGTGAACCACTACTGCTCTTTTGTTGAAGGTGCTCCTGATGTAGGGTTTCCAGAATGTAGATACAGTGACGATGAAGAACCGATGTTAGTCCTCGACATCAGGATGGAGGGAAGTCTCCAGGTGGTAGTATCCTCAAGCACCTGTTGTCATTTTTGGTAGTAAAGGTTGGGGTTGGGGCAACACTGTTGGCATGCCCTGGGCAAGCAACAAAGGAAGTTTATCCAATTGGCAACCCATCAACCACTCTCCATCAGAATAGCTGCTGTGTGTGTCAATGGATAAGACTGTTTTGTCCTGCATGATATTCAGTTTATCACAAGCAGTCGATTATTTTCAGGATAATAGTGTAACATTTAGTTTAGTAAAACATGTAAATCGATGCCCTGCTTTGAGATGAAGCTAACAATCTGGGAAGATTCTTTGGACAAGAGGATGGGGGCTGGACTTTGTGCCTTCCCCCACAGTGGGAACCACTGTGGGGGAATGTTTTGGTGTTGAATTTCTTCTTGAATGCTATGTTGTATTTTTATTAGTGTGCTGCAAGGACATCTGAATTTCCCCTGAATAAGGGGATTAATAAAGTCTAATCTAATCTAATCTAATCTAAATTTTTTTTTTGTAATAAATTATATTTTTATATATCAGCAACAGCCATCTGACATAATTTACAAACTTAAGTATCTTCCAGATTTCTTCCTGTGAAGATCCATTGTGTTTTTATGCTCTACATTCCTCACGAAAGACTGGATGTTGGGTATCAATAGATGGTTTCAGAACAGAACAAAGGAGATAGATGGCCAGTGAACGAAGTGTAAACGTTTAGTTTAGTTTACTTTACTGTCTTATACCAAGGTGCACCATGTATACCATGGTACAGTGAAAAGCATTTTTGTTGCATGCTATCCAGTGGAAAGACTATACATGTTAACAATTAAGCCATCCACAGTGTCCAGATACAGGGTATAGGGAACAACACAGTGCAAGTCCAGAAAAAGCTGATTAAAGATAATCCAGAAGTCTCCAATGAGGTAGATGGTAGATCAGGACCACTCTCTATTTGATGATAGGGTGGTTTGAATGTCTGAATATGCAGCTGAGTAGGTTAGAAATAAATATAGCCACTAAATTGTTTTTTGTATTTATTCCTGAGATTTTGGTGCGATTGATAATGCCCTAACTGCCTGAAGAGCCAATTACTTTAATGGGGCTGGAGTTAAAACATCACCGAAGCAACATGGCCAAGAAACCACCCAATAGTTTCACAGTCTCGATTTTTGTTATTAGCTTTTTAATTCCAGATTGATTTGAAGTTAAATTCCCCAAACTACTTTGCTGTAATTCAATCTCATGTCCCTGGATCAATGGCCTACACCTTGGTTTGCTATTCCAGTACATTAAGCCAGTTCCATAATGCCTCCTTCTACTTGAGCAAAACCCAGAAATGTATAACACCATATCTTACATTGCTACTCCTGCACTTAGCGTTGACAGGGCAGGCTCTGTGTGACGATTGCAGTACTTGAGAGTTAATGGATTAAATAATTTATTTCCCTATTGGCGTGAAATGTCTTTGCCGACAGCCAATCTGGCCGAGAGTCAGAGAGAACTTGATATACCAGTTATAGGGAGGAATTCATTGATATTAGTCATAGAGTGATACAGTGCAGAAACCGGCCCTTCGGCCCAGCTTGCCCACACTGGCCAACATATCCCAGCTACACTATTTGCACCTGCTCGCGTTTGGTCCATATCCCTCCACACCTGTCCTATCTAACTTTTTCTTAAATATTGGGATAGCCCCCCCCCCTCAACTAGCTCCTCGGCAAGCTTGTTCCATATACCCACCACCCATCGGTGTCAAAATGTTACCCCTCGGATTCCTATTAAATCTTTTCCCCTTCACCTTAAACCTATGTCCTTTGGTCCTCAATTCACCTACTCTGGGCAAGAGGCTCTGCATCTACTCAATCTTTTTCCCTCATGATTTTATACACCTCAATAAGATCACCCCTCATTCTCCTGTGGTCCAACGATTACAGTCCCAGCATACTCAACCTCTCCCTATAGGTCATACCCTCTAGCCCTGGCAACATCCTTGTAAATCTTATCTGTACCTTTTCCATCTTGACAACATCTTTCCTATAACATGTGAAGAGAACTGAACACAACTCTAAATGCAGCCTCACCAACATCTTATACAAATGCAACATGACATCCCAACTTCTATACTCAATACCCTGACTGATGAAGTCCAAAGTGCCAAAAGCCTTTGTGACCACCTTATCTACCTGCGACTCAAGGAACCTGCACCTCTAGTTCCCTCTGCTTTCCCTCTGCACCTGCACTTCTAGATCCCTCTGGTTTACAACACTCCCCAGGAGCCATACCATTCACTGTGTAGGTCCTGCCCATGTTAGACTTCCCAAAATACAACACTTCACATTTCTCTGTATTAAGTTTTATCAACCATTCCTCAGCCCACCTGGCCAATCGATCTAGATCCTGCTGTAATTTTTCATAACTATCTTCACTATCTGTAAATCCACACACTTTTGTATCATCTGCAAACTTGCTAATGTATGTTCTCATCGAAATCACTGATATAGATGACAAACGGTAACAGACCCAGCACCGAAAACCTGAGGTACACTACTAGTCACAGGCCTCCAGTCTGAGAAGCAACCTTCCACCATCACCCTCTGCTTCCTTCCTAAAGCCAATTTTCTATCCATTCAGCTATCTCTCCTTGGATCCCATGCAATCTAACCTTCCAGTGCAGCCTACCACATGGAACCTTGTCAAATGCTTTGCTGAAGTCCATACATCATCTTGATCCATCATTTACAATTTTGTCATGGAATCATAAATTTGTACAGCACGGAAGCTGGCCATTCGGCCCAACTCTTCCATGCTGACCATGGTGCTTCTCTGCCATTTTTCTGCATTTGGTCCATTGCTGACCATTTCCTATCCATGAACCTATCTGAATCTCTTTTAAACATTGAAATTGTACCCATCTCTATCATTTACTCAGGGCTCCATATACCCACAACATCTGTGTGAAAATCTTGCCTCTTCTTTAAATATTTCCCCTCTCATTTTAAACCTATGCCCTCTATGTTCAGACTCACCTATCCTGGGAAAAAGACTGTACCGTAGACCTTATCTATTTCCCTCATGGTTTTATAAATCTTTGTAGGGCAAAACAGCGCCAACCTCTCCAGTCTCTCCTCATTACTCAAGCCCACCAGTCCTGACAATGTCTTTGTGACTCTTTTTTGCACTGTCTCTAGCTTAATCGTTTGTTCATGGTGACCACAACTGCACACAATATTCCAGGTGCAGTCTAACGAACATTTTATACATCTGTAACTTCACATCCGTTAGGCATGTCATTAAACAAAAAATAATCTGGAGATTCTCGAGCGGAGACAGATAAAACATATTAAAAATGCTCCGATTACACAGGAAAAGATGGAAAGCCTTGGCCTCTTCACTGGCTGCAAAGTGATTTGAAGAAGCCTTCAACATCAGAGAGGGATTAGGTTGGTTAAAGACAAAGCAATCGCAACAGAGGAAGAATGAAACTGAATGCAACTGGATAGTCATGAATCAGGCAATGGCAGATTAAACCTGCTCCATTAAAGCACAGCAAGAATGGGAATCTTGCTACCACAAGGAAAAGTTGGGAACGGAGTATGGATATCTTTAGGGGGAAGCTGGCTAAGTAATCAAAGGAGGTGTGAACAGAGACTTCTGCTGAAAGGAATAGTGATGAGGTTCAAGTGGCGTATGGATGTCTGGTTGGAGTTAGTCAGCCCGTAAATGCGCTGCGTAATTCTGTAAAAACCTTGTTTGTTTCACTGGCCCTATTGTTGATTGATTCCACCTCTCCTTGGCTCTTTCCAACAGCCGCCTTTTAATAGGTGTCCTGCAGATATGGTCTCTCGGTGGGACTTCTTAACTGAGGTGGAATATAACCAAATCCAGCTGACTGAGACATCAGGCAGTGGCTAATAATTCATGGTCTGACCACAAGATCCAGCCAACCATTGCCAGATTGATAGAAAGATCATCCATAAAACAAAGACGAACATGGGATTTTATTTATCACCGGCAATGGATTATTCTGAAGGAATATTGTAAAATATATTTTTAAGGCAGCAAGACTAGTGTACCAGGTACGTACTTTGAGCCCAAGCTAACAAACTCGTTGGATATTTTTAATAACCAGTGAGAGCCATTTGGCTTAACTTACAAACTAAAGATTTTACTGCCTCTTCCAGATTTAGTGCACCATTAAATGAATTGGACAGATTAATGTAAAGAAAACCATGTTGTGATTTCTAAAAGATGCAAGGCTCTTGAGTTTTATTTTTTGTTTGGTATTCACTTCCGGAGATTAACCCTTTGGTCTGCTAAAATGCCTCTGTTAGAGCAATAAACAAACTGTTGGAGGCACTCACCATTTCAAAATGTTGTCTGTACATTCCCCCGCCACGGATGCTGCCTGAAACGCTGAGTTTCTCCAGCACTTTGCTCAGAAAACTTAAATCTGAGCTAGAGGGAGAGATTGAGCAAACTGGGGGATCTATTCCCTGGAGCGCAGGTAGATGAGAGGTGATCTTATAGAGGTGGATAAAATCATTAGAGGCATAGATTGGGTAGGCCTTAAAAGGCTCTTTCCCTGAGTAGGGGAATCGAGAACAAGAGGGCATAGGTTTAAGGTAAAAAGGGAAAGATTTTATAGGAAACTGAGGAGTAACATTTTCACACAAATGGTGGTGGGTATATGGAATGAGCTGCCAGAGGAAGTAGTTGAGGCAGGGACTGAGAAGCAATTAGACAGGTATATGTATAGAACAGGTTTAGAGGGATGTGGGCCAAACACAGGCAGGTGGGACTCGGTAGATGGTGACTGTTTGGTCGTTGTGAGCAAGTGGGCTGAAGGGCCCGTTTCCACACTGTATGACTCTATAATCGAACATTTGTATCAATCATTTGGACGGATGAGTTCTAATATCATCGTGTTGAATTCAAATTCTGTTCAATAAATAACAGAGAAAAACCCAAATAGTATCAGTACTAATGAAACTACAGGGTTAGCATTAAACATCATTGTTTTCCTTTTGGATAAGAGACTGGCCAATCTTGCTCAGACTGGGCCTAAATATGACACCAAGAGAACAACAATGGAGAGGAAGGGCAATAAATGTACAGTCATTAGTCACTGAAGAAGGTTAAGCTCCCCATACAAAACCATGATGGCCTTTCTCGTTGTGTAGCTTTTGTTGCATGTCAACTAGTCAGAGGAAAGACTATATAACCATATAACCATATAACAATTACAGCACGGAAACAGGCCATCTCGACCCTTCTAGTCCGTGCCGAACACGTATTCTCCCCTAGTCCCATACACCTGCATTCAGACCATAACCCTCCATACCTTTCCCGTCCATATAACTATCCAATTTATTTTTAAATGATAAAAACGAACCTGCCTGAACCACCTTCACTGGAAGCTCATTCCACACAGCCACCACTCTCTGAGTAAAGAAGTTCCCCCTCATGTTACCCCTAAACTTCTGTCCCTTAATTCTCAAGTCATGTCCCCTTGTTTGAATCTTCCCTACTCTCAGTGGGAAAAGCTTATCCACGTCAACTCTGTCTATCCCTCTCATCATTTTAAAGACCTCTATCAAGTCCCCCCTTAACCTTCTGCGCTCCAAAGAATAAAGCCCTAACTTGTTCAACCTTTCTCTGTAACTTAGTTGCTGAAACCCAGGCAACATTCTAGTAAATCTATACATGATTACATTTGAGTTATCCACAGTGTAAAGGTATACAATAAAGGGAATAATGTTTAGTCCAAGAAAAATTCTAGTAAAGTCATGTTCACAAGTTATAGGAATAGAATTAGGCCATTCTGTCCATCGAGTCTACTCTGCCATTCAATTATGGCTGATCTCTGTCTTCTAATCCCATTTTTCTGCCTGTTCCCCCTTCACACCCATTTTAATCGAGAATTTGTCTATCTGCCTTAAAAATATCCACTGTCTTGACCTTCACAGCCGTCTGTGGCAATAAATTCCACAGATTAACTACCCTTTGACTAAAATTCCTCTTCACCTCCTTTCTAAAAGAGCGCCCTTTAATTCTGAGGCTATGTCATCTGGTCCTCGACTCTCCCACCAGTGGAAACATCCTTTCCACATCCACATCCAAGTCTGATTAAAGATAGTCCGAGAATTTCCAATGAGATAGATCTGGACCGACACCAGAGCTAGCACATCCTTCCTCAGGTAGGGTTACCAAAATTGCTCACAATATTCCAAATGCGGTCTGACCAGTGCCTTATAGAGTTTCGGCATTACTTCCCTGTATTTGTAAACAAACCAGCAAGGGATGTATACTGGTTAAAAAAAAAATGTTAGGGTAAAGCATTCCACTGAAATTATTTATAGGCATAACTATTTTTTTTAAATGTCATAAACATTTTATATAATTTAAGCTGTTTTGTTTATAGACTCAAGTATACCTGCTAACTTTTGCAAATTACTGCAATTAATCAAAGTAAATATGGCTTGCGTGCAGTTTTGTCTGGAACTCAGCGGCATTTATTTGAAATTTGTCCCATGATTTAGGTAGTGCCTTGCTCAAGATTCTATTCCAGCAAGCTATACACGTTTGAGAGCACTCTGAGAAGCACCTGGGGACATTTAGCTATATTAAGGATGCAGAAAGAATGCAAATTGTTGGTATCATGTGTTGTCAATTTAATTTTGACAGGTTTCCATTAGATAACAAATAATTATCCCATTCTTACAAGCGAATAAACATGCAAAGATGGGTGGAAACGCAAACAAGATTTAGAACAGCAGTGACAGAAGGGTGTGGCTGCATAACTTTTGGATCAGATTGTATCTATGTACAGTGCTCACCAGTTAGCACTATTGTCTAGAAAAAAAGAGCGATCATTGGATTAAGTAAAACTTAATACGATAACTCCATACCTAGTTATTGAGGAATCTTGATGGTTCGGCATCTGGCTCATTAATTAATCCAGAATTTGAGCTGAGGGTCCAGAGGATAAATGGGGCCAGAGATTGGAGAGCAATCTGGGATGGGGAGACTGTGGGTCTAGTATGTGGCCATAGCTGGGGGTTGGCCCAGAACACAACATTACCACCATGTAATATGTGAGAATTGAAATGAAAATGTTTGAGTATTAACAAGGAATAACTTCTGATAGACCAGAAAATATGCTAGACCAGCATCAAAGATGTCCCCATGGAGTTGGATTAACTGGATTTCAATGTACAATGGTGAGGAAAATGGACAATTCATAGAGTTTAAGAGCAGACATTTTACCAGGCTACAGAGAAGGACCAAGGACTTAATTAGTGCCAAATTTAAGGATTTGGCCTTTGCACAAAAGGCTGACTAGCCTTCTGTTTTGAATGATGAGTGAAGGTGGACCTTGTGCTCCTTGGGAATTGGATGCATCAAAGAGAAGCTTTGAGGCTTCCAAGTTTGCATCAGAGATTGATTAAGATTGTCAGTGGTGGTCGGACAAGAAAACACTGCAGCTGTTGAAAAGGAGAACATGCTGAAAATGGCCAGCAGGTCAAATAAACATCTGTCATGAAAGCACAAGGTGACAAGACTTCAGAAAGAATAGAATCACATTGTTCTTGAGATTAGTTCTATAAATCCATGTCATCAGTCAGGTGACCTGTTTGCACCTTCCACCCTCCACACATGTATTTGCTACTCTGGGGCCTGAACATTTTGGAGCTTGCTAGACAATCTTTCCATCAACTTACGCCCCAAACCTCTGCTGCTTCCGGCCGATCTCACCTCACGCCTGTGCTTTTCCTGCCAACCGTCACTGGCTCTTGGTCTGGCAACGATTCAATGTTTGAACTTTTCTTCTCGCTTTCGAATCCTTCCATGGACTCACCTCTTCCCATCGCAGCGTCAAGAGAAGCCAATGAGATTTCCGTGCCCCTGCAACAGAGGCCTCTCGTGCATGGCTGCTTTTAATTTTGTGCCTTCAGTTGCCAAGGGTAGACATGTTGTTTTGATTCCCAGGTTTATGTTTCGATGGATAACATCCCTCTGAAGTCCATTGGATGAATTGGATTTGGTGAAACCTTGAATGTAATTTTTTTTGGAGGGAAAATTAATGATGAATAGCCAGATAATGTATCTTGTTCATGGATTCACACCCATACTCGGTGACACACAAACATCTTTCATTTATACAGATGCATCATAGCCTTTCTGCTTTTGTTCTGCCTCGATCATGAACCATGTTCTTCAAAGGAGCATATTTTGAAGTTATATAGTGAGATTAATGATTTTAATATCCTGAAGCACTGTCTAGCCAATGAGATCATTTTGCTAATGTCAGAGTAGTAGAAGTTGTTGTTAGCTAGATGTTTTCACCAGTGGGAGAGTCTAGGACTAGAGGTCATAGCCTTAGAATTAAAGGACATTCTAATGAGAAGAAATTTCTTTAGTCAGAGGGTGGTGAACCTGTGGAATTATTTGCCACAGGAGGCTGAAGAGGCCATGTCAATAGATATATTTAAGGCAGAGAAAGAGAGGTTCTTGATTAGTACAGGTCACAGGGGCTATGGGGAGAAGGCAGGAGAATTGGGTTAGGAGAGAGAGATAGATCAGGCATGATTGGATGGAGGAGTAGGCTTGATGGGCCGATGGGGCTAATTCTGCTCCTATCACTTATGACCTTATGAAGTTGGCTCGTTTTTGAGGAGTTTCTAGGTAGGCATTTGAATTGATTAGGTACACAAGGCTGTAGATCAAGTGCTGGGTGTTAGGATTAATGCAGAATGGTGCCCACTCTATTTCGTGGACAAGTTGGGCTGAATATTTCCATGCCATGCTATGAATACAAGGGAAGCTCCCACGAACACAAAATGGAGAAACACCAGAGGCTGAAATATAAAATAAAAACCGAAGATGCATTTATATTAATGCATTCATGGGGAGAAGGCAGGAGAACGGGGTTGAAAGGGAAAGATTGATCAGTCATGATTGAATGGCATAATACTTGATAGTCCGAATGGCCTAATTCTGATCCTAGAATTTATGAACTAATGAAAGTGTTGTAAACACTCAGTGGGTCAGGCCATATCTGCAGAGAGAGAGAAAAAGTGAGCTAATTATCAGGTCCCGTTACTTTAATCAGAACTGAGAAAGAGAGTTAAATAAGTTAAGCAAATTTGTGTTCCTTTGTTGAGATGGGGTTGGGTGCATAGGACAATGTGAATGTCTCTGATAGAAAGAGAGAAGATAGATTAATCTGGGGAACCAAAAGTCAAGAGTATGGACTGAAATTAAGTTCTTAATTGCAGCAATGCAACAGGTTTGTAAACACAATACTCAATGGGAAATGCAATAAACAAACAAAACAGTTCAATAAATAAAATACTCAATATAGTACAAAACAAAAACAAACCACGATGTCCCAAGTGCAACCAAGGCAGTTCATAGTTTGGAGTTTAGTTGGAATTCCTAGTGTTCACTAGCCTGATGGTTGTTGGCTGGAAGCTGTTCCTGAACTGGGACGTTACAGTTTTAAGACTCCTATACCATCTTCCCAGGGCAAGAGTGAAATGAGTGCATTACCAAGGTGGTGTGGATCCTTGATAATGCGGGCCGCCTCTTTGAGACAGCACCTCCTATAGGTCCTGACAATGGTGGGGCGGTCAGTACCTGTGATGGTCCGGACTTTGTTCTCCACTTTTCTTAATTTCCTGTATTCCTGGACGTTCGAGTTACTGAAATAGGGCATGATGCAACCAGTCAATATGCTTTTGACTCTACACCTGTAGAAGTTCAAGAGAGTATGCGTCGAAACAGTAAGTCTCTTCAATCTTCTAAGGATGTAGAGACATTGATGAGGTTTCTTTATGATTGGATCAATGTGCTGGGTCAGGGCAGATCATGAAGGATATGAATGCCAAGAAACGTGAAAAGTTGTTTACACTCTCCACTACTGGCCCACTGATAAAGACAGGTTTGCGAATCCTCTGCCTTCTTCTTCTAGAGTCAACAATCAGTTCCTCAGTTTTACAGATGTTGAGAGCCAGGTTGTTGTTAATTGTATATATGCTATGCGTAATTCTGTAAAAACCTTGTTTGTCTCACTGGCCCTATGGTTGATTGATTCCACCTCCCCTTAGCTCCTTCCAAGAGCCTTTTAAAAGGTTTCCTGCAGATATGGTCTCTCGGTTGGACTTCTTAACTGAAGTAGAATATAAACATATCCAGATCATTGAGACGTCAGGCAGTGGCTAATAATTCATGGTCTGAGCATAAAATCCAGCCAACCATTACCAGATTGATAGAAAGATCATCCATAAAACAAAGACGAACATGGGATTTTATTTATCACTGGCAATGGATTATTCTGGAATATTGTAAAATGTATTTTTAAGGCAGCAAGACTAGTGTACCAGGTACATACTTTGAGCCCAAGCTAACAAACTCGTTGGATATTTTTTAATAGCCAGTGAGAGCCATTTGGCTTAACTTACAAATTGAAGATGTAACTGCCTCTTCCAGATTTAGTGCACCATTAAATGAATTGGACAGATTAATGTAAAGAAAACAATATTGTGATTTCTAAAAGATGCAAGGCTCTTGAGTTTTATTTTTTGTTTGGTATTCACTTCCAGAGATTAACCCTTTGGTCTGCTAAAATGCCTCTGTTAGAGCAATAAACAAATTTAAGGAGTCACTCACCATTTCAAAATGTTGTCTGTACATTCCCCTACCACGGATGCTTTCTAGAGCCAGCATATCCTTCCACAGGTATGGTGCCCAGAATTGCTCACAATATTCCAAATGCGGTCTGACCAACGCCTTCTAGAGCCTCAGCATTACATCCCTGTATTTGTAAACAAGATCTCTCGAAATAAATGTTAGCATTGCATTTATATGTGCATTATATATATATTACACACACACACAGTACATTCAGAAAGTATTCAGACCCCTTCACTTTTTCCACATTTTGTCACATTACATCCTTATTTTAAAGTCGATTAAATTCATTTTTTTAAATGTCAATCTACACACAATGAGAAAGGCTACCATAATAAAACAGCGAAAACAGGCGTTTAGAAATTTTTGCAAAGTAATTAAAAATAAATAACTTAAATATTATATTATTCAGACCCTTTAGTCAGTACTTTGTTGAGGTACCTTTGGCAGCCTCAAGTCTTCTTGGGTATGATGCTACAAGTTTGGCACGCCTGTATTTGGGTAGGTTCTCCCATACTTCTCTGCAGATCCTCTCAAGCTCTGTCTGGTTGGACGGGGAGCGTTGATGCACAGCTATTTTCATGTCCCTCCAGAGATGTTCGATCGGGATCAAGTCCGGGCTCTGGCTGGGCCACCCAGAGGCATTCACAGACTTGTCACGAAGCCACTGCTGTGTTGTCTTGTCTGTGTGCTTAGGATCGTTGTCCTGTTGGAAGGTCAACTTCCACCCCAGTCTGAGGCCCAGAACACTCTGGAGCAGGTTTTCATCAAGTACTTTGCTCCGTTCATCTTTCCCTCGATCCTGACTAGTCTCCCAGTTCCTGCTGTTGAAAAGCATCCCCACAGCATGATGCTGCCACCACCATGCTTCACCGTAGGTATGGTATTGGCCAGGTGAGGAGCGGTGCTTGGTTTCCTCCAGACGTGACACTTGGTATTCGGGCCAAAGAGTTCAATCTTCATTTCATCAGACCAGAGAATCTTGTTTCATGCATTTTGGAAAACTCCAAGCGGGCTGTCATGTGCCTTTTACTGACGAGTGGCTTCCGCCTGGACACTCTACCATAAAGGCCTGATTGGTGGAGTGCTGTAGATATAGTTGTCCTTCTGGAAGGTTCTCCCATCTCCACAGAGGAACTCTGGAGCTCTGTCAGAGTGTGTACTGGCTAAAAAAAAGTAAAGCATTCCACTGAAATTATTTATAGGCATAACGTTTTGTTTTAAATGTCATAATCACTTTATATAATTTAAGGTGTTTTGTTTACAACCTCAAGTATACCTGCTAACTTTTGCAAATTACTATAAGTAATAAAAGTAAATATGGCTTATGTGGAATTTTGTCTGGAGCTCAGCGGCAATTATTTGAAGTTTGTCCCACGATTTCAAGATTCAAGATTCAAGAGAGTTTATTGTCATGTGTCCCAGATAGGACAATTAAATTATTGCTTTGCTTCAGCACAACAGAACATAGTAGGCATGAATAATACAGAACAGATCAGTGTGTCCATATACCATTATATAAATATATACACACATGAATTAATAAACAGATAAAGTGTAAATACATAGATAATGGGCTATGAATGTTCAGAGTTGTGTATGAGTTGAGTTTAATAGCCTGATGACTGTGGGGAAGTAGCTATTCAAACCTGGACGATGCAGTCTTCAGGCTCCTGCATCTTCTACCTGAAGGTAGCGGGGAAATGAGTGAGTGCCTTCATCGAAATCCTATTCCAGCAAGCTATACATGTTTGAGAGCACTCTGAGGAACACCTGGGAACATTTAGCTATATTAAAGATGCCGAAAGAATGCAAATTGTTGGTGTCTTGTGTTGTCAATTGAATTTTGATAGGTTTCCATCAGATAACAAATAGTTATCCCATTCTTACAAATGAATAAACATGCAAAGATGGGTTGAAATGCAAACAAGGTTTAGAACAGCAATGACAGAAGGGTGTGGCTGCATAAAGTTTGGGTCTATGTACAGTGCACGCCAGTTAGCACTAATGTCTAGATAAAAAACAGAGCGATCATTGGATTCAGTAAAACTTTGATAATCCCATACTTAATTATTGAGGAATCCTGATGGTTCGGCATCTGGCTCATTCATTAATCCAGAATTTGAGCTGAGGACAAATGGGACCAGAGGTCAGAGAGTGACCTGGGATGGGGAGACTGTGGGTCTAGTGTGCGGCCATAGCTGGGGTTTGGCCCAGAACAACGGGGGTCAGAAAAGTGAGTATGTTTGAAGCTGAAGCGTGGCTCCAGTGTGCTTGTATATATCCCGCTCTCTTTCAATCACATGGCAATCACAGTAGCATTTATGATACCACCATGTAATGCGTGAAAACTGAAATGAAAATGTTTGGGTATTAAAGAGGAATAACCTGATAGACCAGAACATCTGCTAGATCAGCATCAAAGATGTCCCGAAGGAGCTGGATTAACTGAATTTCAATGTACAATGGTGAGGAAAATGTACAATGCATCATGTTTGAGTGCAGAACATTGTTGGGGCTACAGAGAAGGACCAAGGACAGGGGAATAATTAGTGCCAAATTTAAGGATTTTGCCTTGGCACAAAAGGCTGACAAGCATTCTGTTTTGAATGATGAGTGAAGGTGGACCTTGTGCTCCTTGGGATTTGGATGCATCAAAGAGAAGCGTTGAGGCTTCCAAGTTTGCATCAGAGATTGATTCAGATTGTCAGCGGTGGTCAGAAAGGAAAACACTGCCAGATGGTGAAAAGGAGAACATGCTGAAAATTGCCAGCAGGTCAAATAAACATCTGTCATGAAAGCACAAGGTGACAAGACTTCAGAAAGAGTAGAGTCACATTTGTTCCTGAGATTAGTTCTATAAATCCATGTCATCAGTCAGGTGGCCTGTTTGCACCTTCTGCCCTTCAGCCCTCCACACATCTATTTCTTACTTCTGACTGCTTTGGAGCTTGCTAGACAGTCTACCCATCTTTACTTTTCATCAACTTGCGCCCCAAACCTCTGCTGCTTCCGGCCGATCTCACCTCACGCCTGTGCTTTTCCTGCCAACCGTCACTGGCTCTAGGTCTGGCAACGTTTCGATGTTTGAACTTTTCTTCGCGCTTTCAAATCCTTCCATGGCCACACCTGTCCCCATCGCAGCGTCAAGAGAAGCCAATGAGATTTCCGTGCCCCTGTAACAGAGGCCTCTCGTGCATTGCTGCTTTTAATTTTGTGCCTTCAGTTGCCAAGGGAGGACATGTTGTTTTGATTCCCAGGTTTATGTTTCGATGGATAACATCCCTCTGAAGTCCATTGGATGAATTGGATTTGGTGAAACCTTGAATGTAATTTATTTTGGAGGGAAAGGTAATGATGAATGAACAGATTAATGTATCTTGTTCCTGGATTCACACCCATACTCGATGACACACAAACATCTTTCATTTATACAGATGCATCATAGCCTTTCCTACTTTTGTTCTGCCTCGATCATGAACCATGTTCTTCAACGGAGCATATTTTGAAGTTATATAGTGAGATTAATGATTTCAATATCCTGAAGCACTGTCTAGCCAATGAGATTATTTTGCCAATGTCAGAGCACTGGAAGTTGATGTTAGCTAGATGTTTCCACCAGTGGGAGAGTCTAGGACTAGAGGTCATAGCCTTAGAATTAAAGAACATTAACTTAGAATTAAAGAACATTAACGCACACTCCCTCTCCCCGCTGCGGAAACAAAGATCCAATCTTTGGCCGGGAGCAAGAAGGTGGAACAAGATGGCGGGGCTGGTTGCTAAAATGTGTCCTATAATCACCCATGAATCTGCCCATGAGCGTACTTCACGTTTGCGTGAGAGTAACCCATCTTGCTCTGCTCTAAGATCTTTGCTTGTGACTGCTCCCAACATGTATACATTTGCCTGGCCTACCCTAGCCTCCTCTGCTCCACTGCAGTCTATAAAAGAGTGGCGGACAAACAAATTCAACTGGAACTGCTACAAAGGAATTTACAAAACACTTGAAGGGAGATGGTGAGTAGAGTGAGACGAACTGGATAAGAATTATCAATAGGAATAATGGACTAAATAATCACCTTCTGTGCCTTGTTGTTAGTCATAGAAACATATATAATAGGTGCAGGAGTAGGCCATTCGGCCCATCGAGCCAGCACCACCATTCAATATGATCATGGCTGATCATCCAAAATCAATACCCCGTTCTTGCTTTCTCGCCATATCCCTTGA
Source organism: Leucoraja erinaceus (assembly GCF_028641065.1). Lineage (NCBI taxonomy): Eukaryota > Metazoa > Chordata > Chondrichthyes > Rajiformes > Rajidae > Leucoraja > Leucoraja erinaceus. The sequence continues at coordinate 20,808,754 of NC_073384.1, read as the reverse complement.
TTCCATTAGCCCTATGAGCTATATCTAACTATTTCTTGAATAAATTGTTGCATAACATGGGAACAGGCTCTTCGGCTCAACTAATCCATGGTAACCAAGATGCATGTTTAAGCTTTTTGTGTTTGCCTGCTTTAGGCTCATATCCCACTAAATTCAACTGATCATTCTACCTGTGAAAAAGCTTTTTAAGCATTGTAATTGCACCTACCTCTACCACCTCTTCCAACAGCCTCTACCCTGGGGAAAAGACAGTGACCCTCTACATTAACTATCATGATTTTCAACACCTTGATAAGATCAGTCCTCAGCCTCTGTTGCTCCTAGGAACACAGTCCCAAGCCTATTCATACCCTCCTCAAGCCTTCTTTGTCTGGCAAGCCTTCTTTGTCAGCCTCGATAACAATCAGCACGGGAGCACCTCAAGGCTGCGTGCTCATCCCCCTGCTGTACTCACTCTATACTCATGACTGCATACCTGGTCATAGTGCGAACTCCATCATCAAGTTCGCTGATGATACCACTGTTGTGGGATGTATCACTGATGGGGACGAGTCAGAGTATAGAAGAGAGATCAACCGACTGACCAAATGGTGCCAGCACAATAACCTGGCCCACAACACCAGCAAAACCAAGGAACTGATTGTGGACTTTCGAAGAGGTAGGATGGGGACCCACAGTCCCGTTTATATCAATGGGTCGATGGTGGAAAAGGTCAAGAGCTTCAAATTCCTGGGTGTGCACATCTCTGAAGATCTCTCCTGGTCCGAGAACTCTGATGCAATCATAAAGAAAGCACATCAGCGCCTCTACTTCCTGAGAACATTACGGAGAGTCGGTTTGTAAAGGAGGACTCTCTCTAACTTCTACAGGTGCACAGTAGAGAGCATGCTGACCGGTTGCATCGTGACTTGGTTCGGCAACTTGAGCGCCCAGGAACGGAAAAGACTACAAAAAGTAGTAAACACTGCCCAGTCCATCATTGGCTCTGACCTTCCTTCCATCGAGGGGATCTATCGCAGTCGCTGCCTCAAAAAGGCTGGCAGTATCATCAAGGACCCACATCATTCTGGCCACACACTCATCTCCCTGCTACCTTCAGGTAGAAGGTACAGGAGCCTGAAGACTGCAACGTCAAGGTTCAGAAACCACTTCTGCCCCACAGCCATCAGGCTATTGAACTCAACAAACAAAATTCTGAACATTAATAGCTCTTTATCTGTGTATTTGCACTTTATCCGTTTTATTTATTCATGTGTGTATATATTTATACAATGGTATATGGATACACTGATCTGTTCTGTATTAATTCTTTCTATATTCTGTTGTGTTGAAGCAAAGCGGTACTTCCCTCAGGGTGCAGGGCCTATTTGGTGCTGTCTAAGTCTCTGACCCGCTATTGTTCCCCCCACCCATCTCCCTGAGTACCCTCTTCTACTCAAAAGTTGGATTCCAGCAAAGGTGCCAACCTCTCGATGTTAAGCCACCATGCGGATGGAGATACGGGAAAAAATTGCATCTCCTTCGAGGTAAGAGATTAGAAAGTCTCCCCCATCCCCCCCACAAAAAACAAGCTAAAGAATACTAAAAACATACATTTAACACATAGTACAGGTGCACAGCCCTTTATCCGGAGTTCTGGAAACCGAAAAGCTCCGAAAACCGGACATTTTTTCCAGGATATCCTCTGCACACCAAAGCATGTGTTTGGCGCCAAACTTGACCCGAAACGACTCACGGTCAACCCAGGTCAGTACTACTGTAGCGGCTGCCTCCTCCCCGGAGACCGGGGAGACACTTAAACATCTGTAAATCATTGCTTAAATGTTAGTCAGTTAGTTTGGAGGGCTTTTATGTGAAGAGGGGGGGGGGGGGTTGAAGGGAGAAACTTTAATTCTTAGTCCCCTACCTGGTCGGAGAAGCGGGGAGCGGGCAATGCCTTACCGGGTCGCCATGCAGTAAGCTCCGGAGCGTTGTGGCCGCTGACTCCCACCATCGCGGAGCTGGGGCCGCGGGCGTCCGGCCGCGGGCGGTGCCGGTTGTAGTTCCGACCCCGGCAACTCTACCCCTGGCTGCGCGGCGCTCCAATTCCAGCGCCACCCGCAGCCGGACGCCCGCAGCCCCAGCTCCGCGATGTTGGGAGTCGGCAGCCACAGCGCTCCGGAGCTTACTGCACAGCGACCCGGTAAGGCATTGCCTGCTCCCCGCCTCTCCGACCAGGTAGGGGACTAAGAATTAAAGTTACCCCCTGCCCACCACATAAAATCCCTCCAAACTAACTGACTAACATTTAAGCAATGATTTACAATGATTCCCCGGTCTCCGGGGAGGAGGCAACCGCTCCAGACTTTTCAAGCCGCCCGCGCTACCTACCTAATCTACGCTAAAAATCTTCCATTCCGAAATCCCCAAAATTCCGAAATCCAAGAAGTGTCTGGTCCCAAGGCTTTTGGATAAAAGGTTGTGTACCTGTATTCAAACTGTCAATTGTTCTTCTGCTTACAGTTGCCCAGTAGTAAACAGGTGTGTATCATTTCCTGAGATTACTTCAATGCTACATTTGTAATAAGCTACAAGATTCAGCTATCCCTGATGATACGCTGCTATTGCCGTGCATTGCAAGAATAAAGCTCCTTTCTAATAACTATATAACATGCAGTATCATAGAGACACGTAATCAATTTCACGCTTACATCTGGTCCGCATACGAAGGTAAACAAGTAGCCTTTAATCTGGAGGTTTAGTCAGTCTGTAAAAGGGTCCCAACCCGAAATGTTGTCTGTCCATTTATTTCCACAGATGCTGCCTGACCTGCTGAATTACTGCAGGGATTTATTTTATGCTCAAGTTTCCAACATCTTCAGGTCTCCAAGTGTGAAGGAAGGAACTGCAGATGCTGGTTTATATCGACGGTAGACACAATATGCTGGAGTAACTCAGCGGGTCAGGGAGCATCTCTGGAGAAAAGGAATAGGTGCCGTTTTTTGTCCGAACCCTTCCTCATGTCTCCCAGTACATTTAATGTATCTTTGAGGATTCTCACAAAGCACTTGACAGCCAATTAAGTACTTTCTGAATACTCTGTCATGTGGAAATGGTAGGTTACACAAAAAAGCTGGAGAAACTCAGCGGGTGCAGCAGCATCTATGGAGCGAAGGAAATAGGCAACGTTTCGGGCCGAAACCCTTCTTCAGACTGATCGGGGGTGGGGGTGGGTGGGGACAAGAAAGGGAAAAGGAGGAGGAGCCCGAAGGCTGGGGGATGGGAGGAGACAGCAGGGGGGCTGAGGAAGGGGAGGAGACAGCAAGGACTAACAAAATTGGGAGAATTCGATGTTCATTCCCCCGGGATGCAGACTCCCCAAACGGAATATGAGGTGCTGTTCCTCCAATTTCTGGTGCTGCTCGCTGTGGCTATGGAGGAGACCCAGGACAGAGAGGTCGGAGACGGAGTGGGAGGGGGAGTTGAAGTGCTGAGCCACCGGGAGGTCAGCTTGGTTATTGCGGACCGAGCGGAGGTGTTCGGCGAAACGATCGCCCAACCTCCGCTTGGTCTCACCGATATAGATCTGCTGACATCTAGAGCAGCGGACGCAATAGATGAGGTTGGAAGAGATGCAGGTAAACCTCTGTCGCACCTGGAACGACAAATGGTAATTGCTCGTTTCTAAGCTTCCCCCCAGTCTAGTTTCAGTATAAACACTTAATCAAGCACTTGAATCAACTAAATTTTATTTTACAAAAAGCGCGTCACAGATCACACACTGTACCTATCCCACCGCGAGTTCAATCCCTGCGTCTGCCTGTTCACGCCCCCAGGCCTCGTACAGACAGAAGCACTCCAGAAGGGTACGCGGTCCTGAGCGCTCTTCCAGAAGATTGACCCTGAGCCTCGTGATCAAGGCCTTTTATATGTCCCATGAACTCGAGGGCCGAACCACATGGGGGTTGTCTCTTAATCACCCAATTACAAATATCGATTAACCCCATACATAACAGGCATTTCCCTAACCCAATGATACAACAGTTCAATACATTCTATTCACAAAGGACTTTGAGATGAAGTCAACTTGGAAACATTTACCCTGATTAACGGAAATCTCAGACAAGTCTCAACACCCCATCCAATCAACACTTAGCAGTCAGACTCTGCAACATTATTTACAAGCTATTTGCAAGATGTATGTCTGGTTTGCAGCCATCCAATCCATTCTATGCATTTAGTACCAGATTGACAGGTTTTGCAAGGCTTCCCATTCTTTGCTCGCAAATGTATCTAAGTTCCAGACTCCCTGGCACCTCTCGCAGCCTGTCCCAGCTCTGCAGAGAGCAATTCCAATTTGACCAAATCTCCCAGCAAACCCTGAAACTTAACCCCATTTTGTAGTCCTGGCTGGTCCAATTTAGCCAGGATTAACTGATACGCAGCTACAAAGTTAGCACAAACAAGGCCCCCCAAAAATTGGAAAACCATGATCTGTAAACATGGACATCAGACTTGGGTTTGGATTGTTCCGAGTTTACTTAATGATCAAAACCATAGCATACAAAAAATTCTATCAAATAGCTAAATGAATAGAATAATTTATTTTGGTTGTGTTGACTGAAGCTCATTACTGCCCTATTCACCAGGAAGGGTCACAGAGACATAAACCCAGAAATAGTCTCTTTACCACAAGTCCTAGCAACCATCCTTTTTTTTTAACATTCATCCTAAATTAATGCCATCTTTTATTTGCCCCTCATTCCCATCAACTCCTTCCAGATTCTGCCTCTCACCCACATTGATGTACCTGGTGATCATGGGGTCCAAATTCATAACTTCCTGAAAGTGTCAAATTAAGTAGATTAAGTAGTAAAGAAGATGGGTGCTGTCTGTACGGAATTTTTACATTCTCCCTGTGACTGCCGTGGGTTTTCACCTAGATCGTCGGTTTCCTTCAACACTTCAAAGACGTACAGCGCTCTGGCTTGGGTTTGTATGCTTGGTATAAGTGTAAATTGTGTTAATGTGCGGGGATCGCTGGTTGGTGCGGACACGGCCAAAGAGACTGTTTCCACACTGTATCTCTAAACAAAACTAAACAAAACCTCCCCCACTGCATTCTGTTCCTCCACATATCTTAAACCCTTTCCTCACTCCCTTTATTCCCTTGTCTAATCCATCCTTTACTTCTTCCCTACTCCCTTCTTCATACCATCCACTTCCCTCAGGGTGTAGGGCCAATTTTTGGGCTGTATGGCTCTGACCCGCTATTGTTCCCCCCACCCATCTCTCAGATTATTATCTTCTACTTACCTTCTCAACTCCCTCCTGCACCACAATTACTACAACCCCTCCCCCATTCCCCCATTCCCCCACAACCCTACCTGCACACTCTCTTCCTCCCTTCTTTCAGGATTGTTCCCTCTTCATCTCTCCCCCACCCATTATCAGTCCTCCTTTCGTCCTTTAGTTCTTCATTAGTTTCAAAGGTATTTTATTGTCACATGTGCCAATTAAGGTACAGTGATATGCGAATTACCATACAGCCATACGAAAAAAAAGCAACAAGGCACACAAATACAAAAAGGTTAACATAAACATCCAGCACAGCAGATTCCCCACATTCCTCTCTGTGATGGAAGGCAAAAAAGTCCAAACTACTCTTTCTTTCTCCCGTGGTCGGGGCACATGAACCATTTATCGGGGCAATCAAAGCTCCCTTAGCCGGTGGTCAAAACTCCTTCATCGAGGCGGTCAAAACTCCTGCGGCTTGGATTTTTCGATATCGGTCTCTGACCAGAGACTGCGGGCTCTGTAATGTTAAGTCTGCAAGCACCCATAGTTGGGGCTCTGGGGTCGCTCCCTGGCAAAGGAATCACAGTATCCGCGATGTTAAAATCTAGTAGGCACCCGCGGTGGAGCTCTCAAAAGTCAGTCTCCATCAAAGGCCGGCAACTCCTTGATGTTAGGCCGCAGTGCGGAAGGAGATAGGATAATGGAAGAAATCGCATGTCTGTCGAGGTAAGAGATTAGATTAAGTTTCATCCAACCCCCCACCCCCACATAAAACAAGCTAAAGAACATACATTTAATACATAGTATTTAAACTGTCAATTGCTTTTCTACTTACACATGCCCAGTAGTAAACAGCTGTGTATCATTTCCTGAGTTTACTTTAAGGCTACATTTGTAATAAACTACAAGATTAAGCTGTCCCTGACGATACGCTGATATTGCTGTGCATTGCAAGAATAAAGCTCCTTTCTAATAATTATATAACATGCAGTATCATAGAGAGATGCAATCAATTTCAAGTTTACATCTGGTCTGCATACGAAGGTAAACAAGTAGCCTCTAATCTGAAGGTTTAGTCAGTCTGTTAAAGGGTTCCAACCCGAAATGTTGTCTGTCTATTTATTTCCACAGATGCTGCCTGACCTGCTGAAATATAGAAACATAGAAACATAGAAAATAGGTGCAGGAGTAGGCCATTCGGCCCTTCGAGCCTGCACCGCCATTCAATATGATCAAGGCTGATCATCCAACTCAGTATCCTGTACCTGCCTTCTCTCCATACCCCCTGATACCTTTAGCCTCAAGGGCCACATCTAACTCCCTCTTAAATATAGCCAATAAACTGGCCTCAACTACCTTCTGTGGCAGAGAATTCCAGAGATTCACCACTCTCTGTGTGAAAAATGTTTTTCTCATCTCTGTCCTAAAAGATTTCCCCCTTATCCTTAAACTGTGACCCCTTGTTCAGGACTTCCCCAACATCGGGAACAATCTTCCTGCATCTAGACTATCCAAACCCTTAGGAATTTTGTAAGTTTCTATAAGATCCCTCCTCCATCTTCTAAATTCTAGTGAGTACAAGCCGAGTCTATCCAGTCTTTCTTCATATGAAAGTCCTGACATCCCAGGAATCAGTCTGGTGAACCTTCTCTGTACTCCATCTATGGCAAGAATGTCTTTCCTCAGATTAGGAGACCAAGACAGTACGCAATACTCCAGGTGTGGTCTCACCAAGACCATGTACAGCTGCAGTAGAACCTCAGTCTGAAGAAGGGTTTCGGCCCGAAACGTTGCCTATTTCCTTCGCTCCATAGATGCTGCTGCACCCGCTGAGTTTCTCCAGCTTTTTTGTGTAACCTGCAGTAGAACCTCCTTGCTCCTATACTCATATCCTTGCAGTAATCCTTGAATTACTGCTTGGTTTTATTTTATACTCAAGTTTCCAACATCTTCAGTCTCTCAGGTCTCTCAGGATGAAACTGCAGATGCTGGTTTATACCGAAGGTAGACACAATATGCTGGAGTAACTCAGCGGGTCAGGCAGCATCATTGGAGAAAAGGAATAGGTGCCGTTTTGGGTCGGAACCCTTCCTCATGTCTCCCAGTAACTTTAATGTATCTTTGAGGATGCTCATAAAGCAGTTGACAGCCAATTAGGTACTTTCTGAATACTTTGTCATGTGGAAACACAGCTAACATGTTAGCACAAACAAGGCCCCACAAAAAACTGGAATACCATGATCTGTAAACATGGACATCAGACTTGGGTTTGGATTGTTCCGAGTTTACTTTATGATCAAAAACATCGCATACAAACATTTCAATCAAAAAACCAAATGAAATTGAATAATTTATTTTGGTTGTGTTGAGTGAAGCTCATGACTGCCCAATTCACCAGGAAGGGTCAGAGAAACATAAGCCCAGGAATAGACTCTCTATTAATCACCCATTTTTTTTTACATCGATCGTAAATTAATCCCAATTTATATTTTCCCATCTTTCCCATCAACTACTTCCAGATTCCGCCTCTCACCCACATTGATGTACCTGGTGATCATGGGGTCCAAATCCATAACTTCCTGAAAGTGGCAACTTAGGTAGATTGAATAGAAAAGAAGATGGTATGCTTGCGCTTATAGATCAGCACATTGAGTACAATGATCAGGAAATCAAGCTACAGGTTTACAGGGCTTTCGATAGGTTGCATTTGGAGTATTGCATGCAATTCTGGTCAGCCCATTACTGGAAGGACGTTGAGGCTTTGGGAAGGATTCGGAGTAGGTTTACAACAATGAAGCCTGGATTAGGGGCATTAGGTACAGCGAGGGGTTGGGCAGACTTGGATTGTTTTCTCTAGAACATCGGAGGCTGCGGGTAGACCTGATAGAAAGTATATAAAATAATGAGAAGCATAGCTAGGATAGACAGTCAGAGCCTTTTACCCTGGATGGAAAAATCAAATACTAAAAGGCATAACTTAAAGATTAGAGTGGCAAAATTTAAAGGAGTTATGTAGGACAATGTTTTAGAGAGGGTAGTAATTGCCTGGAATCCACTGCCTAAGGTGAGGGTTGAAGCCAGGCACGTGCCCTCAGGGTAGGCAAGGTAGACACTGCCTATCCTGACTAAAATTATAAAATGGTAATTATTAAATGTAATAGTAAAGGCATGGGAGAATTAGGCCTATCTAAGAGATCGATCTCTTAGGTAGGCATAATTCTCCGTGCCTTTCATCCGCAGTACTTGTAACACGCTAAAGTGTGTGCAGCTGACATGCCGTCGGCGCAGTTTCAAGCTGTCAATGACAGGGAGAGCTGAAGGCAGCTGAAATTCTGCTTTGGCAGTACTGCGCATGCACAGCACAAGTTTATTGATGGGTTTTTCAAACATGGATTGCCTTTATCTTAAGAGTATCTTAGGAAACAAAGAGAGAAGAATGGAGTTTGTGTACCAATAATGTGGTAAGTTCATTTCTCGCTGCTATATCTTTTTAAATACTGCATTTCCCGGGGTGGGGGGGAAGAGTTCCTTTCACAGCATGTGGGGAGTGGCCCAGGGTAAAGTTGCGGGGAGGGCAGGAGTGTTGAGAAGGGTCCCAACCTGTCTGTCCATTTATTTCCACAGATGCTGCCTGATCTGCTGAATTATTGCAGGGATTTGTTTTATGCTCAAGTTTCCAACATCTTCAGTCTCTCAGGTCTCTAAATGTGCAGGATGAAACTGCAGATGCTGGTTTATACCGAAGATAGGCACAATATGCTGGATAACTAAGCGGGCCAGGCAGCATCTCGGGAGAAAAGGAATAGATGCCGTTTTGGGTCAGAACCCTTCCTCATGTCTCCCAGTAACTTAAACGTATATTTGAGGATGCTCACAAAGCACTTGACAGCCAATTAAGTACTTTCTGAATACTTTTTAATGTGGAAACACAGTTACAAAGTTAGCACAAACACGGTCCCATAAAAAACTGCAAATCCATGATCTGTATACGTGGACATCAGACTTGGGTTTGGATTGTTCCGAGTTTACTTTATGATCAAAACCATAGCATACAAACATTTCTATCAAAAAACCAAAATAAATTGAATCATTTATTATGGTTGTGTTGAGTGTAGCTGATGACTGCCCAATTCACCACAATTTGTGTCTGGAACGAGCTGCCAGAGGAAGTGGATACAATTGCCAACTTTTAAAATGTATTTGGACAGATGTATAGATAGGAAGGGTTTTGGGGGCTTTCGGCCAAATGCAGGCATATGGTACCAGCCTTTATGTCAATTTGATCCACATGGACAATGTGGGCCAAAAAGCATGTTTCTATGATGTATACCTACGACTCAGCTGTTTCTCTGTGTTGTCCTTTACCTTCAAAACAGTCCCATAGCTTCTATTGCATCTAGCTGGAAGAGCAGACTAGGCCTTGCCAGGCACCTTATGTGAACAACTCCGAGGTAAATACTCCGGTAGGTTCTGGTGGCCTGCAAGTCGGCTGCCTCACCTGCAGCGGGTTCATTGTTTCGACTTTTTGGGGTTTTTTTTCATTTGTCTAAAAGTATGTTTTAGTGTTTCTCTGTATGTCTTGTGTGGGGGTGTTGTGGGGGGATGGGGGAAAACCGTTTTCAGGCACCCTCCTCGTCAGAGATGAGACTTTCTTCCTTGTTGCTTCTTCGCTCCCCTCCTCGCGGCCTTACAGCTGGTTTGGTGTGGCCTTTCCCAGAATCAGGCCCAGAGCTTCAGTAGCAGCGCAATGGGGACTATAACATCGTGGACCCGCTTGCGGGGGGTCGTCGGAGAAGCGCTCCAACCGCTGGCCTGTGGCCTACAACATCTTGGACCCTCGGTGTGAGTTTCTGGCGGCAGGCGTTGTGCAGACCTTCCATCTTGGAATGGGCGATCCCTTGCCCGGGGTCACTGGAGAAGAGCTCTGACCGCCGGCCTGCGGCCTACAATATCTTGAAGCCGCAGTCTCCAGTAAGGAGGTGGCCGATTGGGAGCTTTGGGCCACGGGGTGTGCTCAACCTGCCCAATGTCAGCGTTCCAACCATGGGTTGCACATCGGGCCCTCCGTAGCGGCGACTACAGAGGGTCAGGGCCCCGACCACGGGTGAACAAGGAAGGGGGAGGAGGAAGAGGAGGTCTGTCTGAACTGTATTGACTTCAACCACAGTGAAGAATGCTGTGGTGGATGTCTGTGTTGAATTATGTTGAGTATTGTGTCCTTTTTTAATTGTAATGCTGCCTGGTAAAGTACATTTCACTGCACCTTATGGTGCATGTGACAAATAAATTTGAACTTTAAATGGCAAAATCTGTGTGGCTCAGTTCCATAAAGAGGAAAGAATTGTTGATTTTTTATTGCTACTCTGTCAATATGAACTCGACTTGTTGTTTGGCCAGAGAAGATTATGTTCCAGACCCTTTGGTTCAGTTTGAACAGCAGTGAAGTTTCCAAGCAACCTGGCCAGAATCGATAGCCTGTTATTCCTTCTCTGATCAAACTGTCTACCCTGCTGGAGAGCGATCAACTGGAACAGGGTCGGATAATATAATGCCAGGAAGAAAATACTTGAGTTGCAACACCAGTGGGAGTGATGCGCTGGTCACATCTCACATCTGTCAGTTCACGACCTTGAGAACATTCGTAAGCAGCATGCAGCAAAATGTTGTTGGGCAGGTCTGGAACAGAGATCAAATATAACCAGGTGCAGCCAACTTTAGAAAGTAATATTAAAGTATTAAAGATCAGACCGTTGACAATCCACCAAGTCCATTCACCATTATGCCAAGTAACTTGACATTCTGAGGTCTAAATTCAACTGGAGCAATAAGTTCACCACATCAATACTCAGATCATACATCAAAGAGTAGTTATTTTGTCAAGCTGTGTTTTGATTTTAAACTCTATCTCTGAGAGACTATTTTCCACACTCCAGTGTGTTTGTCGGAAAGAAGATGAAAGAAACACTCCAAAGGCACGCAATATTTGTCCAGAATTAATAATAATAATAATAATAATAATAATAATCATAATAATAATAATAATAATAATAATAATAATACATTTTATTTATGGGTGCCTTTCAAGAGTCTCAAGGACACCTTACAAAAATTTAGCAGGTAGAGGAAAAACATGTAAGGGGAATTAAATAAATAGTGGATACATGACTAGTACACAAAGTAAATACAGAATTCAATACAAAACACAGTATGAGGCAATTAATGCACAGATGAAAAGGGACGGCATGTGGGGCTAAGGATAGGCAGAGGTGAAGAGATGGGTCTTGAGGCGGGACTGGAAGATGTTGAGGGACATTGCGGAGCAGTTGGGGGAGGGAGTTGGAAAGGTAGAAACGGAGCCAGCTGAGTGCAGAGCCTTCAATGCCGAGGTCTTAACGTGCACCCGACCAAATGGACCTTCCTTTCAAATGGCTCAGATTCAGAGCCGCAGGCGAAATCATTTGCAAATCCCTGGATCTTTAAGTGGACTATATTTCCTAATTGAAGTTTTCAAACTGGGAATTGTCAGCGTTCTTTCTGTTTGCTCTAGCAAATGCCGCTAATGCCAAGAGACACAGGTTCAAAATGAGGCAGTGCAGAATAGAAAGGAAATGCAGGTGCAATGTCCATGGTGTAATGGGCAGCAGAGAAGGAATTTGTGTTGCTGACAAGATGTTCACAGCCTTTCACAGATAAGGGAACTCGAGTTAACGGAGCCATTAGTGACAATAATATGATGTTTTAATCTACAATTTGAGAGGGAGAGGGAAAATCGGAAATGTCAGTATTACTGTAAGGGGAACGTGGATCCATGTGGGAGAAGCTGGCCAAAGTTGACTGGAAAGATACCCTAGCAGGGATGACAGTGGAACAACAATGGCAAGTATTTCTGCGAATAATGCAGAAGGTGCAGGATCAGTACATTACAAAGAGAAAGAAAGATTCTAAGAGGAGTAAGAGGCGACTGTGGCTGACAAGGGAAGTCAAGGACAGTATAAAAATAAAAGAGAAAAAGTATAACATAGCAAAAATGAGCGGAAAGCCAGAGAATTGGGAAACTTTTAGAGCAACAGAAGATACCTAAAAAGGCAATACGGGGAGAAAAGATGACGTACGAAGGTAAGCTAGCCAAGAATATAAAGGAGGATAGTAAAAGCTTCTTTAGGAATGTGAAGAGAAAAAAATAGTTAAGACCAAAGTTGGAACCTATAAGACAAAAACAGGTGATTTATTATGGGGAACAAGGAAATGGCAGATGAGTTTTGAACAAGTACTTTGGATCTGTATTCACTAAGGAAGTCACAAACAATCTCCCAGATGTACTAGTGGCAAGAGGACCTAGGGTGATGGAGGAACTGAAGGAAATTCACATTAGGCAGGAAATGGTGTTTGGTAGATTGATGGGACTGAAGGCTGATAAAAACCTCTGGGCCTGATGGTCTGCATCCCAGGGTACATAAGGAAGTGGCTCTAGACATTGTGGACGCTCTGGTAAGCATTTTCCAAAGTTCTATAGATTCAGGATCAGTTCCTGTGGATTGGAAGGTAGCTAATGTTATCCCACTTTTTAAAAAAGGCGGGAGAGAGAAAACAAGAAATTATAGACCAGTTAGCCTAACATCGGTGGTGGGGAAAATGCTGGAGTTAATTATAAAAGATGAAATAGCGGCACATTTGGATAGCAGTAGCAGGATTGGTCCGAGTCAGCATGGATTTACGAAGGGGAAATTATGCTTGGCTAATCTTCCGGAATTATTTGAGGATGTAACTAGGAAAATGGACAAGGGAGAGCCAGTGGAAGTAGTGTACCTGGACATTCAGAAAGCCTTTGATAATGTCCCACGTAGGAGATTAGTAGGCAAAATTAGAGCACATGGTATTGGGGGTCGGGTACTGACATGGATAGAAAATTAGTTGGCAAACAGGAAACAAAGTGGAGGGATTAACGGGTCCCTTTCAGAATGGCAGGCAGTGACTAGTGGGGAACCGTAAGGTTCGGTGCTGGGACCGCAGCTATTTACAATATACATTAATGATTAAGATGAAGGGATTAAAAGTAACATTAGCAAATTTTCAGATGACACAAAGCTGGGTGGCAGTGTAAACTGTGAGGAAGGATACTATGAGGATGCAGGGGTGACCTGGACAGGTTGGGTGAGTGGGCCGATGCCTGGCAGATACAGTTTAATGTGGATAAATGTGAGGTTATCCATTTTGGTAGCAAGAACAGGAGGGCAGGATATAATCTGAATGGTGTCAATTTAGGAAAAGAGGAAGTACAACAAGATCTGGAGGTCATTGTTCATCAGTCACTGAAAGTAAGCATGCAGGTACAGCAGGCAGTGCAGAAAGCTAATGGCATGTTGGCCATCATAACAAGAGCAGTTGAGTATAGGAGCAAAGAGGTCCTTCTGCAGTTGTATAGGGCCCTAGTGGGACCACACCTGGAGTATTGTGTGCAGTTTTGTTCTCCAAATTTGAGGAAGGACATTCTTACTATTGAGGGAGAGCAGCGTATGTTCACGAGGTTAATTCCCGGGATGGCGGGACTCTCATAAGTTGATAGAGCGACCGTATACTCTGGAATTTAGAAGGATGAGAGGGCATCTTATTGCAACATATAAGATTATTAAGGGATTGACCACACTAAATGCAGGAAACGTGTTTCCAATGTTGGGGAAATCCAGAACCAGGGGCCACAGTTTAAGAATAAGGGGTAGGCCATTGAGAACTGAGATGAGGAAAAACATATTCACACAGAGAGTTGTAAATTTGTGGAATTATCTGCCTCAGAAGGCAGTGGAGGTTGATTCACTGGATGCATTCAAAAGAGAGTTAGATACAGCTCTTAGAGCTAGCGGAATCAAGGGATATGGGGAGAAGGCAGGAACGGGGTACTGATTGTGGATGATCAGCCATGATCACAGTGAATGGCGGTGCTGGCTCGAAGGACCGAATGGCCTACTCCTGCACTTAATGTCTATTGTCTATTGTCAGCCAGTGTAAAACATTCTTGAAACTTTGCAGAAACCACAGCAGCCAAGCTGCGAACATTATAATCCCACAGCGAGTGAAGGGAAAATGACCATATACAGGCAGTGCCTGGTTTGTGCAAATGTTCTATTTCTGAGTATTGTCAGCAAGCCACTTTCACCGTAAGTAAGCATGTCCATTTTCTAAAACTAACTATATCAGATATTTACATTGGCGGCACGGTGGTGCAGCGATAGAGCTGCCCTACAGCCCCAGAGACACAGGTTCGGTTCTGACTACGGGTGCTGTCAGTACGGAGTATGTTTGTATTACCCGTGACTGCATGGCTTTTCTCTGGTTTTCTCCCACATTCGAAAGAAGTACAGGTTTGTAGGTTAATTGGCTTTGGTTAAAAAAAAGTAAATTCTGCTTAGTGTGTAGGAAAGTGCCAGTTTACAGGGATCGTTGGTCGGTGCAGACGCAGTGGGCCAAAGGGCCTGTTTCCGTGCTGTATCGCTAAACTAAACTAAATGTAATAATACTTTAATTTCATTGAATAATCAACCTCACAGTACCCATAATTAAACAAATGGGATACATACTGTATCGTCGTAGAATAATAAGAGTCATACAGCATGAAAACAGGCTCTTTGGACCTATTCTGTCCATGTAGCTAGTTCAGCGATAGAGCATGGAAACAGGCTCTTCGGCTCGCCGGGTCCACACCGACCAACAACCACCCTTATCCTAGTTCTATCCTATCAACTAGGGACAATTTACAGAAGCTAATTAACCTACAAACCTCCATGTCTTTGGAATGTGGGAGGAAACCAGGGCACCCGGAGGAAATCCCATGTGGTCACAGGGGGAATGTGCAAACTCCACAGAGATGGCACCTGTAGTCAGGATCGAACCTGGGTCTCTGGCACTGTAAGATAGCAGCTATACCGCAACGCCATTGTGCCATCCAAATGTCTTTTAAATGTTATTGTACCTGCCTCAACCATTTCCTCTTGCAGCTCTTTCCACATATCACTCAGTGTGAAAATGTTGTACCTCAGGTTCCTATTGAACCTTTCCCCTCTCACCATAAACCTGTGCCTTCTAGTTCATGATTCCCCTACCCTGGGTCTAGATGGTGTGTCTACTTGCCTTATGATTTTGCACACCTCTATATGATCACCTCCCTGTCTCTGTCATCTGCTACAAACCCACTGACTCCCATGGCTAGCTGGACTATACCTCTTCCCACTCTGCTTCCTGTAGGGACTCTATCCCCTACTCCCAATTCCTCTGTCTACGCCGCTTCTGCACCCAGGATGAGGTGTTCCAAACCAGGGCATTAGAGATGTCCTCATTCTCTAGGGAACGGGGGTTCTCCTCTTCGACTATAGATGAGGCTCTCACCAGGGTCTCTTCTATTTCCCGTAGCTGCGCTCTCACTCCCCATCTCCCCACTCGTAACAAGGACAGAGTCCCCCTTGTCCTCACCTTCCACCCTACCAGCCATCACATATAACAGATAATCCTCCAACATTTTCGCCACTTCCAACAGGATCCCACCACTGGCCACATTTTTTCATCTCTTCCCCTTTCAGCTTTCCGCAGAAACCGCTCCCTCTGTAACTCCCTGGTCAATTCATCCCTTCCCACCCAAACCACCCCCTTCCCTGATACTTTCCCTTGCAACCGCAGGAAACGCTACATTTGTCGCTTTACCTCCCCCCTCGACTTCATCCAAGGACCTAAGCAGCCTTTCCAGGTGAAGCAGAGGTTCACCTGCACCTCCTCCAACCTCATCTATTGCATCCGTTGCTCTAGGTTTCAACTGCTCTACATCGGTGAGACCAAGCGTAGGCTTGCCGATCACTTCGCCCAACGCCTCGCACTGTTCGCATTAACCAACCTGATCTCCCGGTGGCTCAACATTTCAACTCCCCATCCCATTCCGACCTTTCTGTCCTGGGCCTCCTCCATGGCCATGGTCCCACTGCAAAATTGAGGAGTAGCACCTCATATTTTGCTTGGGTAGTTTACACCCCAGCGGTATGAACATTGACCTCCAATTTCAGGTACTCCTTGCTTTCTCCCTCCTTCACCTCCCCTTCCCAGCTCTCCCACAGCCCACTGTCTCCACCTCTTCCTTTCTTCTCCCCCCCCCCACCCCCACATCAGTCTAAAGAAGGGTCTCGACCCGAAATGTCACCTATTCCTTCACTCCATAGATGTTGCCTCACCCACTGAGTTTCTCCAGCATTTTTATCTACCTTCGATTTTTCCAACAGCTGCAGTTCCTACTTAAACACCTCCCTGTCTCTAACACTCTAATTAATGAACACAATGAAACAACATATGCATGTTACAACAAAAAACTTTTCTAAATTGTGTGGTGGAATATGCTTAAAGTCAGATTTCCATAAGTGAGGTCCTTCTAAACCAGGGTGCCCCTGTACCCTCTTTTCCTCATTTTGGCTTTCAGGGCACAGAAGGACTTCACTGTGCAATTTGTGCACTGGGATCTGATCCATCCATCTGAAAGACCAAACCAGACTGTGATTTAATGTTCACATCCAACAGACAGCACATCTGGCAGAGCAGTACTCGCTCAGTGTTAGTCTCAGCGTGTTGGCCAAGGTTTCAGTGCTCAGCTTCAGGGCTGGCCTTGAGTCTGAAATCTCATGCTTCATTGCTGTGTGGGAAATATGCTGGAACATGAAAAGAAGAGGTACACACAAAATGCTGGAGTAACTCAGCGGGACAGGCAGCATCTCTGGAGTGAAGGAATGGATGATGTTTCAGGTCACCGATTCCTTCTCTCCAGAGATGCTGCCTGTTCCGCTGAATTACTCCAGAACTTTGTGTCTACCTTCGACTTAAAACAGCATCTGCAGTTCTTTCCTACACATGAAATGAAGAGGATTGCTTTCTATCACAACGAGTGGTTATAATCTGAAAGATGAACAGAAATGATGGAAACACTCAGCAAAGAAGTTACCGTTGCACAATTTAAAAAGTGGCAGTTACTTTAGGAACAGCAAGATCCCAGAACCGACGTGAGCTATTACCAGACCACCTTTTCTACAAAGTTATGCCCCTGTCCCACTTAG
This sequence comes from Leucoraja erinaceus, assembly GCF_028641065.1. NCBI lineage: Eukaryota > Metazoa > Chordata > Chondrichthyes > Rajiformes > Rajidae > Leucoraja > Leucoraja erinaceus. The sequence goes on along the minus strand of NC_073384.1, from coordinate 20,791,400 downwards.
GAAACCCGAACGGAGACCTCTGGAGACTTTGTGCCCCACCCAAGGTTTCTGTGCGGTTCCCGGAGGTTGCAGGTGGTTGCCGGAAGTTGAAAGTAGTGGAAGCAGGTAGGGAGACTGACAAAAACCTCTGTGAACCGCATGGAAACCTTGGGTGGGGCGCAAAGTCTCCAGAGGTTTCCGTTCAGGTTTCCTAAGTGGGACAGGGGCAATTAGCATGGCCAGCGATCAACATTAGGGTAGGGGTAGGATGCAGAAAAGACTGCAGAGGCTGGAATGTTGAGCAAAAAATAAAACCTGTTAGAAAATAGGTGCAGGAGTAGGCCATTCGGCCCTTCAAGCCAACACTGCCATTCAATATGATCATGGCTGATCACCCAAAATCAGTACCCTGTTCCTCCTTTTTCCCCATATCCCTTGATTTCTTTAGCCCTAAGAGCTAAATCTAACTCTTTCTTGAAAACACCCAGTGAATTGGCCTCCACTGCCTTCTGTGACAGGGAATTCTACAGATTCACAACTAGGTGAAAATGTTTTTCGTCATCTCAGTCCTAAATGGCCTACCACTTATTTTTAAACTGTGATGCCTGGTTCTGGACTCCCCCGACATCGGGATCATTTTTCCTGTTGGAGGAACTAGGCGGGTCAAGCAGCAACAATGGACGGAAGTAGACAGGCGATATTTCAGGTCAGTCCTCAAGGAAAGGGCCTAAAGCACAAAACATTGTCTGTCCATTTTCCTCCACATATGCTGTCTGATCCGCTGCATTCCTCCAGCAGTTAATACCTTGCTGTGTATTTTCACCAATCTTTCACAGGAAATGCCTGAAACGCTCAGCTGTTCAGATAGCATCCATCTCGAGAAAAAGGATTCACATTGAACGCTTAACTCTTAACTCGATCTTAACACTCTTGATAGACTGGAGGGAATATCTCGGATAGAATGGGATCAAATGGACTTGCATGGCAGTTTAGTAGAGTTAGGTTCAGATTAAGTCTATTTGTCTATATTATGTGTTGCTGATAGCAATTTAACTTCGGAGTCACGTGAGTGACTACGTGAAGAACCCACTTCCAATGCATGCGTGTCATATCGCTACACGCATTGCAACGAGTCACACAGGGGGAACGACGTTCCCCAGTGGGAGAATTTGAAAGTCGGGAACAGCAGGTAAGAGACTCTGCGTTCCTTTTTCTACTTACCTTTTAGGTGGAGACATGGACCTGATCCATGAAGGCTGCGGAAAGCTGGCGGGGGAGAACCGCGAAGTGCGGGCAGCCGGCAGCAGCAGCAACGGCACCAATTTCCTGGAGGGAAAAACCTGTGCCCGACTTCGCTCCCGCACCGGCAAAATTCACTTCTCGGCCGGGCGGGAGGCAAAGCAAAGACGTCCCAGTCCCAGTATGCCAGTCTCAAGCGAGACTGGCTTGGAGCAGTCGCTAGCGGCCAGCGCCGAGGCTGCAGGACAGAGAGCAGGGACCAGTGCTGTAAGTACCGGGGGTACACAGGAGGGCTGGAAAAGCTCAGCGAGTGCAGCGGCACTAATGGAGCAAAGGAACTGGGGACGTTCGGGCCGAAAACCTTCTTCAAAAGGTAAGCACCGGGGTTGGTCCAAGGGGTCCCTACGAACAGCCGGGTTTTACCGACTGCGGAACTGCCGCGAGGGACCAGTCCCGTGAACACCGGGGTCGGTCCGAGCGGCTCGAACCTGACACGCAGGGAACGACGTTCACCAGCGGGAGAATTGAAAGTCGGGAACAGCAGGTAAGAGACTCTGCGTTCCTTCCACTTACCCTTTAGGTGCAGACATGGACCGGGTCCATGTAAGCTGCAGAAAGCTGGCGGGAGAACCGCGGAGTGCGGGCAGCCGGCAGGAGCAGCAACGGCAGCGGCAGGAGCAGCAGCAACGGCACATCGATTCCCGGAGAGGGAAAACACCTGTGCCCGACTTCGCTCCCGCACCAGGGGAAAATTCATTTCTCGGCCAGTATGCCAGTCTCGCTTTGGAAGCGAGTCTGGCTTGAAGCAGCGCTACCGGCCAGCGCCGAGGCTCACAAACTGAGGACATTGCAGTGGAGTTGACCGGCTGCAATCGACCGCGAGGGACCAGTACCGTGAGTACCGGGGTCGGTCCCAGCGGGTTTTTAGTTACAGAGATCGCTTCTTGGCCTTTTGGCTAAGATCTAGTGTAGTATCTGTTTCTTATCAGTTTTAATATCTGATACGTCCCTTATCTAGGGACCATATAAGCAGGAGTGCCCAGAACTGAGGGCATTGGAGTGGGGTTGACCAGCGGTCTGAGATAAACGAGCAGCCAGAAGTGCTGAGAGCGTTGGAGCCGGTTTTGACCGGCTACACAGCAAAATCCCGACGAATCGGGTACAACCCCACGGACCCCATTGAATTGAGTGGCGGTGCAGGCTCGAGGGGCTGAATGGCCTGCTCCTGCACCTAATTTCTATGTTTTTTCATAAAAATCTGTTTATTAATCCTTTGGTTAAAGTATTAGATGGGTCCATGGCGCTGGAAGTACGGAGACGGCGTGGACCCGCTAGCCCACGCTGGAGGAAGCCGGTACGAGTGGCTGCAGCATGACAGCAGCCAGCACAGGTGCCTGTGAGTACCGGGACCGTGTGGAGAGGTGGACCTACATACAAGACCGGTGCGGTCAGCGGTGGGGCGAGGAAAACCCGCAAACCAGTGCCCGTGTGTACGGGGGACGGAAACAGCGGGGGAAAAAAGGAGCTCCTTCACAGTAGCAGTCACATGGATGTGGAGACTAGCCACAGTGGGCAGGAGGTAAGCCCCACATGGGTACCCCGTGCGGGACCCCTAGAGATCTCTAACTCTATAAAAAAGAGTAGGCAGGACCCTGATGGGCCAGAGCCTGGTAATACAGCGTCCCATGATCCTAACACAGCAGGGACTCTGCTGGACATGGTGGCTGATTACTTTAAACCAAGTCAAACAGGGGTAGACTTGGATCCAGGATGGCAATAGTATTAACTATATGTCTGGCCACAAACTCCAACAAGAAATATTTACAGAGACTGGCCAGACATCTGCCACCTGGCAACGGTGAGGCATTACAGGTGCCCAGTGTAAACCAAAGCATTTGGCAGCATATGGGGAGGAACATCAGGAACCAGGACCTCAAGATCCAGAAAACCTTAAAGGGATTGACGGAAGGGATCACAGCATACACCCGCACCCTGGACTAAACAGAGGTAACCAAAGACCATCAAGACGCACTAGCTCTGTTTTAGTAATATGCAATATGAGCTGAACTACATGTGGAAGGCTGCCATTCAGCCAGCACTGGACCCCTAAAATGCTACCATTTGCAAACAAAGAACCGTGTGTGGACGAAGCCAAGACACTGGGGCTCATCAAGGCCAGCGCAAGGGCCTATTTTGGAGCACGATACCAGCCACATGCAAGGCCATAAAAATGTGGCTCGTACCAGTGGCAGTGCCAGAAATCAATATAACCCGCAGCCGCCTTTTTAGGGTATGGCCAGGGACGGCCACCCTGGAAGATGCGGAAGCCTCAACCTCCCACACAACCCCGAACAAGAGATATCAAACCAGAACCCCCTTTTCAAAAAACCAAGGAAATAACACAACCACCGGTAACCATGGAGGTAGGTGGGTGTGGTTCTTCTGTAAAAAAGGGACCCACGACGGTGGGGGAGGGGAGGTTGCAACACTACAGTTATGTATGGTGTAAAATCACTACAGACTCATATAATCTCAGCAGTATTCAGGGTTATCTGATAGAATTTACTTATCCCAATAACCCCAGTACAACATACACCAGAATGGCATTTTGTCCTTACATAAACCAAACAATCTAAAGCCCACATGGTGCTACAAAAATTGTACACAAAAGGTGTGATTGAGCATACTTTTCATGGAACATTAGAATTTGTATCAAACATATTTATTAAAAATAAAATAGATGGGGGTTGCAGGATTATCATTGACCTTTCAACCCTAAACACATTCGTTCAATATGTTCATTTTAAGATGGATACTCTTATTACTGATAAAGAATTAGTGTCAGCTGGGTTTTCTATATGGCAGGCATTGACTCAAAAGATGCATACTATACAGTACCCATCAGAGGGGATCACAGACGGTATTTGAAATTTAACTGGATGGGGGGGGGGGACTTTGGCAATATAGAGCTTACCAAAGGGGCAAACATCAGCCCCAATATTATTTACTAAAATTCTAAAACCAGCTTGGCATTGTTACGTAAACAAAGCCATAGGGTGATGTATTTCCCCCGTTCTGCCTCATCAATGGGGTACTAGGGAAAAAATTCAACAAGACTCGGCATCTGGGATTCTCATAGTACCCGACTGGCCTACTCAATCATGGTATTCGGTCATACAGGGGATGGTGTTAGAACCATGTTCCCTCATGAACATAGCCAAATTTATTAATTCATCCAGTGACTGGGGGCAGTCATCCATGCTATAAGACTATGGATTTGTTGATTTGTAGAGTCTGAAAGACCCACTACACGGCATGGGGCTGTCAGACAGGACGATGAATCTCATCTCATCTGCACAAAGACTGTCAACACGGAAGCAGTACCTTGGACACATCAAGAAATGGGGCATATACTGCTTGGACAACAACCTCGACCAAAAGGCCAAGAACATTCTGGCCGTATTGGAATTTTAACAAGCCTCCATTATGATAATCGATGGAGCTACAGTGCCATCAATAGTGCCAGAAGTGCACTCTCCAATTACCTATCACAAGGAACGGAGCGGCACACGGTGGGAACACACCCCCTGGTAACAAAACTCATGAGGGGCATATTCAATGCAAATCCCCCTAAAACCAGGTACTCCAAAATCTGGGAGGTGGGTGTCGTTCTAAACATGCTGAGGAGCTGGTCGCCCATAACAGCATTGTCACTTCAGTAACGGACCATGAAGATGGTTATGCTCATGGCGTTAGTTACCGCACAACGAGTCCAGTCATTAAGCAAACTGAGCCTGGACTCCCTGATCATCTCACCCGAGAAACTGGTGTTTGTCATACAGGATTTAATAAAAGAAAACAGACCAGGTTCATCGGGTCAAGTGTTTGAATTTATGGTATACCCATATGACGAACGACTGTGTATAGCAAGACACATCCAACTATACATAGAATATACTAAGAGCATTCGAGGTCAGAGAATGGCGTTGTTAATCTCTTACAAGAAACCGCACAAAAGGGTCACGACCCAAACTATATCAAGGTGGCTCAAATATGTCCTAAAGATGGCAGGAATAGACACTAATGTTTTTAACTCTCATTCCACCAGGGCTGCAGCAACATCCGCAGCAAAAATTCTAGAGGTATCCACAGACCAAATCCTCAGAATGGCAGGATGGTCATCCGAAAGGACTTTCTAAAGGTTTTATAATAAACCAGTTTTTTGGAGCCATCATCGTGTTCGGAAACCATTTTACGTTCAACAATATAATTTGCCCGAAAGGTTACAGGGCTATGATTTTCAATTTAAAAAATGTATATATTTTTTCGTTATACCACACGACTCTTTGTATAAGTGTGTTTTAAAATTACTAATGATGCTCTCTCCCAATACCCAAGGCAGTTGTGAAGCATGGACTCGTTCCACGGCATGAGGTCACAGAGCTTTGAAATCTTCACGTAGTCACTCACGTGACTCCGAAGTAAAATAATAAGATTAAACGAGAACTTACCAGTTTGAAGTTTGATCTGTATTTTATGAGGAGGAACGTTGAGGGAATACGTGCCCTCCGCTCCCAGCCTCTTATGATCATATCAAAAACTGGTATCTCTTTGATAATCTTACTATGTTAGGTCATTATAGGTTCCTGTGATTCCACACCGCTGCTTTGAAGAATGACACGCATGCGTTGGAAGCGGGTTCTTCACGTATTCCCTCAACGTTCCGCCTCATAAAATACAGATCAAACTTCAAACTGGTAAGTTCTCGTTTAATCTTACTAGTTTGTGGGATATGCCCAGCAGGCTGGACTATATTAATAGAAAGAGAAAATTTAAGTCAAAAGGGTTGTAGGCAGAAATAAAATAGCCATTCTGAAGAAGAGTTTTGACCTGAAACATCACCCATTCCTTCTCACCAGAAATGCTATATGACCTGCTGAGTTAAGGGCCTGTCCCACTTAGGCGATTTTATTCGGCGACTGTCACAGTCATAGCAGGTTGCCGATAAAGTGGCGTCTGGGCCTTCCCTATGACAATGTCTACGGCAACCCATCATCTATTCAACGTCAAGCTACGGCAAGCTACCGACAACCGGCGACCCAATCATCACGACTTAGGACGTCCACCTACGACAACCTACGACCACACAGGTGACAACCTACGACAACCGAAGTCAACCTACGTCCACCCGCGACAAGCTACGACAAGCTACGACCCTGTCGGCGACAACTGAAGACAACGGAAGACAATTCATATCCATGGATAACATGGATTTATCCACGGATAACATGGCTGCTGGAGGCGAGAGTGAACGCTGGCGCAATTGGCTGCTGCTGCTCTCTCTCCGAAATTATGTATTGTTGCTGTATATGTTGTTTTGTTTCATGTTTGTTTTAACTGTATGGTGTTATGCTTGTTTTAATTGTAAAGTGTCCTTGAGAGTTCTGAAAGGCGCCCTATAAATAAAATGTATTATTATTTATTATTATTATTAATTCAGTCGCCAGTACCTGTTGCCGGTTGACGTAGGTTGACGTAGGTAGACGCCAATGGAGTTCATCGAAGTCAGCACCCGGCAACAACCAACGTCACTTGGCGACAACCTGCATGAACGTGGCGACAACCTATGACAGCACCTACAACAGGAGAAGACAAGCTATGTCAAGCCCACATTCGCCGAAAGGTTTTGAACATTTCAATATCCAGCGGCAACCAGAGAAACCTTACGACTCTTTAGGTGACTTGAGGAGACTAGTCGCAACCATACAGGCGTCACCCCACGGACATGTGAAAACAGCCTAGTCGCCTATAGTCGCTGAAAAAATCAGGCCCTTACTCCAGCTTTTTGTGTCTATCTTCTGAAAATAGCCAGTTGCTTAAAGAGCTAGTTTCTTAAAGTTGGTGAATTTGCTATTGAGTCCAGAAGCCTGAAGCATGGCCAGACGGAAGATGAGGTGTTGTTCCTTGAGGTTGCATAGCAGCTCATTGTAATGGGAGGCCACAAACAGGAAGGTCAGAGTGGGTGTTGGTTGAGGAATTAAAGTGGCAGGTAACAGGAAGCTCAGGGTCATCCCAGCACACTGAACCCAGGTGCTCCGTAAAGATGTGGCTTTTCCAGCAACTCTGACTTTTTGATCTTTAGTTGAGATCTAGGCTGTTTTGCCTGAAACGGTGTTGGATGCAGATTCAAAATTATGTGCGATCCTGGGCTTTATAAGTAAAAGGCACCGATGCAAAAACATGAAAGTCATGATGAACCTTTACAAACACTAGTCTGGTCACAATCGGGGTATTGTGTTCAGTTTTCATTGCTATAATTCAGGAAAGATATGGAGGCCTTCGGCTGAGGTGACTGGTTAGAAGGATAATAGGGATGAGCTTCATTTGATAGAAGCTGGCTTGTGCAGAGAATGCCATGCAGATCTCTGATAAAGGTCCTTAAAATCATGATAGGCATAGTCAGAGCAGATAACATGAGACCGATCCTATTATCAGAGAGTTCAAGAGATGGATTGAAGGTGTTTGGCAAAACAGAACAAATCTGATGCGAGGAAAACTGTGAGCCATTAGGGTCTAGAATTGGCAGAGGTATAGGGAAGACCAGGGGTGTGGGGCTGGCATGCTTACACTTGTGTTGTGACAATATGGATGCAATGGGGCAAATGGCCTTCTTCCATTCTATAATCCTTCTGTAATCCCTTGAATTTAAGGTGAGGAGTTGATGAATCATTGAGAAGGAAAGGGTGGTGGGTGTATGGAGCAAGCTGCCGGAGGAGGTAGTTAAGGCAGGGGCTATCCCAACATTTAAGAAACAGTTAAACAGGTACATGGATAGGACAGGTTTGGAGAGACATGGGCCAAATGCAGGCAGGTGGGGCTAGTGTAGCTGGGACATGCAGGCCAGTGTGCGCAGAAGGTTTTTTTTCCATGCTATATGATATTTGCCGGGCTTGGTGGGAAAGAGCAGTGAAGTGGAATTAATGGTGCTCGCTTTCAAAGAACCATCCTAAGATGGAAGAGGTGAATGGCTTCCTCCGGTTCAAGGTATAGTCATGTGTGTTTGTGGAACCTTATAATCAGAAAGCTATCTTCAAGAAAGGAGATTGTTTAGCCCTCTACTGTTTTGCTTGTCCTACCTCCTGATCGTTCTGTGCCCTCTTCTGCCACAAACATTAACCTAAAGCCACCACAACAATCTGAGTATTTAATAGATTTAGATTCAGAGAACAACCAGCATTTCGTTTTCGTTGAATCCTGTGCTATTGCATGAGATCCCTCGATTCACGGTGGGAATGTCAAGGTCATATCCCAAAATTTAGGTCCTTTTCCCAGAATGCAATAGCTCAAAGGTTTGTCTGTGACACAAAAAAAAGACTGCACTTTGAGCATAATGGGTTGTCAACTGAGAGAGAGAGAGAGTTTTATTATTGTCACATGTGCCAAGATACAATTAAAAAGCTTTTGTTTGCATGCTAACTACACAAATACAGTTTATTTATATTTGAAATAAATGAATATCCATTCAAAATCTAGCCAAACATAAAACTGAAGAGAAAAATATAATTGCTAAATACCCGAGTGCAGAAATACAGCAGGTTGCAGTTATTCATCATTGTACTGTAGCCGTTCCAGATGAAAACTTTAATGTAATATATTGGAAAAACAGGACTTTACCCCAGCTTACAGAAGTCTGATAATAGAGGGGAAGAAGCTGTTCCTGAGTCTGATGGTGAGAACTTTCAAACATTTTTATCTTCCGCCCAAAGGGGGCATGGAGAAGGATGAATGAGCAGGTTGAGAAAGGTTCAGTCGCTCAGTTTGAAGAAGGGTTTCAACCAGAAATGTCACCCATTCCTTCTATCCAGAGATACTGTCTGTCCCGCTGAGTTACTCCAGCATTTTGTGTCTATCTTTGGGAAAGCTTATACTTTTTTAGCTGTAGCTTCAATGTGGAGTCCAGGGCAGATTATTAGTAATATTTACACCTAGAAACTTGAAGGTCTTGACCATTTCCACTTTGGCACCATTGATTCTGGTTGGGGCATGTGCTCCACCATGTTTCCAAGGCAATAACTAGCTCCTTCATCTTGCTGACATTGAAGGAGGTTGTCGTCATTCCAGCATGTTACCATATCCCTATCTCCTTCATATACTCCGTCTCATCATTGTTCGAGTTCCAGATCACTAAAGAGGTGGCATCGGCAAATCTGTAGTTGATATTAGAGCTGAATTTGGCCGTAGAATCAAGCGTGTACAGGAAGTATAGCGGGAGCTGGGAATGTATCCAAGTTGGGCACCAGTGTTTAGGAATATTATGGAGGTTGTGCAGTCAGCTATCCTCACCAATTATGGTCTGTGGATCAGAAAGTCAAGGATCCAAAGGAAGAGGGAAGTTCTGACTCCAAGCTCCAGGAATTCAGACATGAGTTTGGATGGGATTATGGTATTAAAGCCAAAGCTACAGCCAATAAATAGGAATCAGACATTGGTATCTATATTGTCCAGGTGTTCCAGAGATGAGTTTAGGGCTAGGGAGATGGCATCAGCCGAGGACCTGTTGCGACAGTAGGCAAATTATAGTAGATCGTGGCTATCTGGGTGACTGGAGTTAATATGCACCATCACCAGTCTCTCAAAGCACTTTATGATGGTGGTTGTCAGAGCCACTAGACGGTAGTTATTAAGGAACAATACCTTGCATTTCTATGGGACCAGTTGGTTCAGGAGTCTGATCGATGCAAAGAAGAATGTGTTGGGAGGAACTGCAAGATGGCAGCTTACAACTCAGCGGGATGAATACGAATTTCCCTCATTTCACGTAAGCATTGCCTTCCCTTTCTCTCTGTCCCCCATCCTAGTCCTTCTGCTATTTTCACTGTTGGCATTCCTTCGTTATCACCTCTTCCACAGCCAATAGTTAGACTATTGCTAGCTCCACCATTCCTGTCACCGGTGCCAGCTCTGATTTGTTCTGTACCTTTTCATACCTCTCGTTTTCCTCTCCCCTGACTCGCAGTCTGAAGAAGTGTCTCAACCAAAATATCTGAACCTTTTCTGTCTACTTCAGAAATGTGAGGAAATTGTTTTTGTCTGGATGTGAGGATTTCAAGCTCCTGTATCTTTGTGCAGAAGATAGAAGCGACAAAAGAGAATGGGCTGCATGGCAGGCATTCTTAACGATATTTCCAGCCTTCCTGACACAACCACCATGAAAATGGACTAGGATGGAAGGAAGTGATGAGGCTGTGATAGATTGGGTTGTGTTCACCAGTCTCTGCCGGGTGGACAATGCCACAGCAGTTGACAAAGCAGACCTTGATGGATCTCATTGGAATATTCCTAACAACATGTTTGTAGAACTTCAAGAGAATGCTTATGGACATGTTGAATCTTCTCTGGCGGCTAAGAGAAAGTAAATAGGCTGATGTGATTTCCTGATCACCACATCAATGTGAAGGGATCAAATTAGGTTGCTAGTGATGTGGATGCCGAGGGACTTGAAACAGTTGACCATCTCTACAGCATCTCCATTGATGTCAGTTCTCAATGGAGACCCTAAAGCCAAGTCTGAAAATGAAAAGATGTGCTTATTCAATATTATGACACTGAAAATAGACACAAAAAGCTGTAGTAACTCAGTGGCACAGGTAGCATCTCTGGTGAGAAGGAATGGATTACGTTTCGGGTTCAGAGCCCTCCAGAAACATCACCCATTGCTTCTCTCCAGAGATGCTGCCTGTCCCACTGAGTTACTCCAGCTTTTTGAGTCTTTCTTTGGTTTTGATAATTGCTCGTTTCTAAGCTACCCCCCAGTCTAGTTTCAGTATAAACACTGAATCTAGCACTTGAATCAACTACATTTTATTTTACCAAAAGCGTGTCTCAGATCACACACTGTACCTATCCCACTGTGGGTTCGATCCCTGCATCTATCCATTCAAGCCCTCTAGGCCTCGTGCAGACAGAAGCACTCCAGTAGGGTACGGGGTCCTGAGCGCTCTTCCAGAAGATCAACCCTGAGCCTCGTGACCAAGGACTTTTATATGCCCTGCGAACCTGAGGGCCGAACCACACAGGGGATGTTTCTTAATCACCCAATTACAAATATCAATTAACCCCATACATAACAGGCATTTCCCTAACCCAATGATACAACAGTTCAATACATTGTATTCACAACGGACTTTGAGATGAAGTCAACTTGGAAACATTTATCCTGATTCACAGAAATTGCAGACAAGGCTCAACACTCCCATCCAATCAACACTTAGCAGAGTCAGGCTCTGCAACATTATTTACAAGCTGTTTACAAGGTGTATGTCTGGTTTGCAGCCATTCAATCACATCTATGCATTTAGTACCAGTTTGAGGGGTTTGCAAGGCTTCCCATTCTTTGCTTGCAAATGGAGCTAAGTTACAGACTCCCTGGCACCTCTCGCAGCCTGTCCCATCTCTGCAGAGAGTAATTCCAATTTGACCAAATCTCCCAGCAAACCCTGAAACTTAACCCCATTTTGAAGTCCTGGCTGGTCCAATTTAGCCAAGATTAACAGTTTAAACCAGCATTTGCAGTTCCTTCCTACATATTATGGCACTGAAGGCTGATCAAGTCATTGAATAGCATCCTGACATATTGTTAAGGTGATCCACTTGCAAGCAAGATGGTATCCTACAAAGATCTATTTTTCCTGCACCCAAATTGAGAAGGGTCTGGATTGTCTGGAAGACAGGTGGCAGGTATGGGAGTGACTCCACATACACTAACAAACATCTACAGATCTGCATTGTAGAATGTATACGTTCTGGTATATGGTATACAGCAAGTTTAACACAGAGGAATGCAAGATGCTGCAGAGAGTGTTGGACTCAGCTGGGTTCTTGAAGAGCACAGATCTATCCACCATCAAAAGCATCTATATGAGACACTACCTCAAGAAAATGGTACCTGTGAGTAATGATGCCCACCACCTAGGGCTTGCCCTCTTCTCGCCGCTGCCATCCGTCAGTGGATACAGAAGCCTAAAATCCCACACCATCGGGTTCAGGAAAATTATTTACCCACAACTATTAGTTTCTTAACTGAACTGCATAGGCCTAATCCTACTTGCAATGAACATTTTGGATCACCTATTGGTATATATTTGTTTTCTATTTGTATTTTGTACTAATGTATTTTTTGTGTACTGTTTCTTTTCACTGTCTGGTAGAATTTATGCTGATTTATGTATATATTTTCTTCTGCACGTTTTCTGAGACTTTGTACCTCTGATGTTGCTTCAGGCAACATTTTCCTTGTACACGCACCTCACCATATGGCAATAAACTCAACATGAATTGTTTCCCACCATATCACTTTACTTCAGTTTTATCAGGGTAATAAATGTTGTTTAACGAATAAAAATATTTATGCCGTTTAAAACCAGGTAGCACTCCAAGCTGATGTTTTAACAGCCTACTCATTCAGAAGAGTCCATAATTTAATATTTATAGTTAAGAACTTGAAGCAATTATGAATTAATTTGGATCTGAACGTTGCATTTTGAATCGGTAGAAATATAAGAAATGTAGAAGGATTTGAATCTTTTTTCACATCATGGGTTGCGTTGTGCTGGGATAGTGGCTGTCTTATAACAACTTGATATTTCAAAAGGTTGACAGTGTGTTTGTTCAAAGAAACCTGGTCAAATCAAGATAAAATAATTCAAAAGTACTAACTTTCTAATGCCCTTGTCCCACTTAGGAAACCCGAACGGAAACCTCTGGAGACTTTGCGCCCCACCCAAGGTTTCCATGCGGTTCCCGGAGGTTCCCGGAGGTTTTTGTCATCTCCCTACCTGCATCCACTACCTGCAACCTTCGGCAACCACCTGCAACCTCCGGGAACTGCACGGAAACCTTGGGTGGGGCGCAAAGTCTCCAGAGGGGGAAGGTTTAATGGAGGTGTGAGAGGGGGAAGGTTTAATGGAGGTGTGCAGGACAAGTTTTTTATGCAGTGAGCGGTGGGAGCCTGGAATGCAGTGCTAGATGTGATGGCAGAGGCAGATAGGATAGTGGGATTCAAGAGGATTTTAGATAAGCACATGGAAGTGCAGGGAATAGAAGGATATGGATCATGTACAGGCAGATGAGATCAGTTCAATTTGGCATCATGCTTGGCATAAACATTGCGGGCCAAAGGGCCCATTTCAGTGCTGTATCGTTCTATGTTCTATTTTCTATGACCTTGAGAAGGTGAGGGGGAGTCACATTCTTAAGCCTTTTCATGAGGGTAGGTGTAGCAAATGTCGGGGAGGGAATTTTAGGTTGGAGACCCTGTGACGGTGAAGGTTTGCTAATATATTTCCTGGAAAGGACATGGCAGGTTTTGCAGAGGAAAGTGCAGGTGATATTTGTCTGTATTTTATCCTTCACAGTGATGGAGGTAGCGAGTTTTAGGAGGTGACTGAGCAAATACTGTACATTTTGCAGATGCCACACATTGCTTGGAAGAAGTAGAGGTAAACAGGGTGCCTGGAGTCACATATAGAAGAGGTGTACAGGCAGGGAAGGGAAGGAAAATCATGTCCCTGAGACCCCAAAATGCTCCCCTTGAGGGTTTGTACCATGGTTCAAGAACAGAAACTTCAAAGCTTTTGGAGCAGCTCCATAAGTGAGAAGTTCATAGAGATGCAGGAGACTAACTCACATTCTTTGCTTTTGTTGCCAGTGAAATACTGACTTAGCTTCTGCACATCTGGCAATTGGTAAGGGTTGCTGATACCAATAAATCAGGTCACCTGTGGTTTGGCACAGGATGACGTTCCATTTTTCATTAGGAGCTAAGGCCCTAGCTACATTGTGAAAACTGGTTTCCCCCAGTATCATGCCTCCTACAGGCATGGGCGTTCCCATTCTCTAACTCCTCCACTATTGCCATGGAGGATGGAGAGCTCCCCATTGAGATTACACCCCCAGCGCGATTGCATCCCCTTTGATCTATTGTAGCAATAGGCAAACTGTAAATGGTCCAGGTTCTTGCCGAGGTAGGAATTGATGCACTTCATCACATTAGTGCCACCTGTCAGTAGTCATTGAGGCATGTCACCTTACTCTTCTTGGGCGCCGGTATTATTGATGTCCTTTTAAAGCAGGTAGGAACCTCAATCCTCAGTAATGAAAGATTGAAGATATCTGTATCTACAGCCACTTGGTGTACACAAGTTTTGAGAACACGACCATGTACACCATCAGGACCAGATATTTACTCTCCTGAAGGATCTTCTAGCATCAGCCTTGCAATACCATGCAATACACATAAGTATTCTCCCTATCGAAGCGAGCGTAGAATGCATTGAGCTCATCCAGGAGTGATGCCTCATTATCGTTTGAGCTGCCTCTTGATGCTGAATTAAATGCTGAAGTTGCCAGCAAGCACAAAATCCTGAGAAATAAATGAATAAAGAAAAATATTTAGATGGTATACTGGAAGGTTGATAACTGCAAGAATGTTTCCATTCTCCCTTCCTTTTGCCATTCACTCTTCTCTCCTCTCCTGTCGGGCAGAAGATACAAAAGCTTGACACCACATACCACCAAATTAAAAAAAACTGCTTTGAGTCATAGTCATACAGCATGAAAACAGATCCTTCAGGCCACCTTGTCCATGTCAACCAAGATGCCCCAAATAATCTGGTCTCTATGTCTGCATTTGGAAGCTTCTTCCTGAAGATATCCTAATCCCTCCTCCACCTTGGAAAACTACAGACCACCACAGGTACTACCATGGATTCTAATTGTTTTATTTTTGCATTAATGTCTTCTTTTTTTAAATCAATGTTTTTGTTTTCATTGTCTCGTATAATTTATGATTATGGGTGTTGTCTGAGTCTTCGTGCCTGTAATGTTGTTGCAAGCAGGATTTTCACTGTACATATACCTCACTGTACTTGTTCACATGACAACAAACTTGACATAACCTGACTACCAGACTCCAGTACGGACCTCTCATATATGCCAGGGATGAATTTCCAAACTTCCAATCTACCCTGTTGCAGAACCGACAATTGTTTTTGTCTGCACTTTCTCTGCAACTGTTACACACTATTCTTCACTCTGCTTATTTGCACTGATAATTTACTTGGATGGCAGACAAAACAAAGTTTTTCACTGTGTATGTGACAATAATAAACAAATACCAATACGTTTTGCCCAGGAAGTGACTGAGGTTATGGCCTGACTCATGGCGAAGGCTGGATGGCAGTGGTGCCTGTGCACTCTGATCTCAATTATTAGTCTGTAGTGTTGATTTGGATAAGAAAACAGGAGAATTTTCTGAAGACACTGAATGGACTAAATATGGGCAGGAATGGAGCATGGGGGTAACTGAATTCTGATTTTGCACACTGCAAAGTCACGTTGATAATTACCCTCAGTTAGATTCATCACCGAAACCTCACATCCTCTCAAGTGCCAAGACCTCTCAATCTCAATCTCAAATGTACCTAGTCGTTGAGCATTCACAAGCCTCTCGGGTTGGCAATTCCATAGACTTTCAGCTTCAGAATAATCTCCTTCATCCTCAGTCTCCAGAGAGAGGAAAAGCAACTTGACAGCTCTCAGAATCTGAGGGCCCAAATATCCAGAGTGTAGAAAAGCTGGTCAGGCATGTCAGCAGTAAAATTGGTTAAAAATGTTGCGCTGGGCCTTTTGTGGGGAATATTGGTCCCAGATCGTTGGTTTGGTGAACTGTCCCAGCCATCGGTTTGGAGCGGGAGTTGGAAGTGAGGTTGCTGGCTGGGAATTTTAGCCCGTGTGGCTGATTGCAAATGTTGGTTGGTGCTTTTCCCAGTACTGGGATGAGCGGACCACCTTTACTCCTTCCAGGAATTGCAAGATTCCTGATTGTTTTCAGCCTCCTTTTATTTAATTGACTTCCTCTGCTGCAAATAACAATTTCATTGTTCTATTGACAATATGACAATAAAATGCTCTTGACTCTTGATTGTGTTTTTACAATATCTGGTTAGCTGGCTGACACGATTCCAACAGCGTTCCTCTCATTTTATGTTCAGAAACACCTTCCTTTAAGAATGACCTGTCTGCTTACATCTGCCATTTTCTGATGCAGCTTCCAAACATTTCTCCCTCATGTCAGCCGATAGTCCAGTTGCTCCGAGGCATCAAGTCTTCAGAATCTGTCTTTTTTTATTATTCATGGAATGTGAATATGTCTGCCAAAACCAACATATTTCACCCATCCCTAATTGCCCGAGAATTGAATGACTAGCTGGCCTATTCCAGAAATCAGTTCAGAGTCAATAACATTGCTGTGGGTTTTAACTCATCCACAGGCTAGACTAGAAAAAGGTAACAAATTTCCTTGGATGTGTTCTCCAGCTGCTCATGAAAGGTTTCTGATAAATTTGTTGCAGCTTGGAATTTATTTGACTAACTTATTTTGCTCTGTGATGGAATTCAAGCATCTTTCGTTAAGATTCGCTAAGATTACTAGTCCAGTAGCAAAACCACAATGCTGCTGCATCCTTAATAAAATAATTGCCTAAGATTAGAATGCTTCTATTTTCGACTTGCCAAAACAGAGCCATGCCTCAAAAAAGATCGCAAAGTTGGCCCAAAAACCATTTGAGGCGGCATTGGGGGATGGCATTCAACCAGAAACAAACACTAAAACTGTGTGCTTCTTGATGGCATCTTGCATAATTCTGTTCATCTCCTAACGCTAACCACTAACCACAACCCAAGATTGTTTATGTGTTGGTCCCTGAGGAGGATCTATTATCATCCGGTACAATCGCCCTACTTTTTAAAATCTTCCTTCTCTCTACATCTTGCACTTAAATTTGACGATTATATTTATGTGTAGTATTATCAAAATTGATTGCATAGCGTGCAACACAAAATGTTTTACTGTACCTTGGTACATGTGACAATAATAAACCTAAACCGTCCTCAGCAACTATGATCTTCTTGAGACTGTGTCTTTAATTGCGCTATGGCTTTTGGTTTTGCATTATTATGATTACCTAATATTACTGAAATTAATTTTATGTATTATCAATTATTTATATATTTATTTGTGCATTAGATAGACTCAAAATGCTGGAGTAACTCAGCGGGCCAGGCGTCAACTCTGGAGAGAAGGAATGGGTGACATTTCGGGTCGAGACTCTTCTTTAGGCTGAGAGTCAGGTGTGTGCTATCACATTACCAAGCCTGTTACCATGCTGCAGCAAGTAAGAATTTCATTGTTCCATTGCCGGTACATACAATAATCAAACACACTTGACACTTTGTTCTGTAGCTTTAAGAAAAGGCATTAGACCTTAAAGGCACTCTTCCCATTGCAGCTACATAGCAGTAAATTACATGTTCTTGTTCTCTGAGGAGATGGAGGTTGTAAGGGAAAGGGCAATCCCACCTTCTCTCAAAGTTTTATATGCAAAGTTCTGTGCACTGGGTTCTATGCATTGGGCACTATCACCATAGAGTGATAGAAACAGCGATGAAGCAGGCCCTTCAGTCTAACTAGTCTATGCTGGCCAATGTCAACATAATCAAAACCATTTGCACCCTGGTCATTTCCTCTACTCTACTCACCTATCAGGCAGAAGATATTTAAGCTCAAAAGCATGTACCATCACATTCAGGAACAGTTTTTTTTGCTACTGTTATCAGACTATCGTCCTCCCATGAGCTAGAGTTTAGTCCCAATATCCCAATCCAGCTCATTGCGAACCTTACACTTTAACTGTAGAGTTACAGTATAATACTGAGACACTATATTATTTACTCAGTTAACTTTCTATTTCCCTTACCTATTACACTTGCATACGGCTTGATTTTACTCATGTATGGTATGAATTGATGGATGGCAAACAACATGTTTCACTGCAGCTCTGTACTAATGACAACTATCCATTACCAATAGACCTAGCTGAGCTTGTTCTGTTTGCATACATTTCAGTAATATCTGCTAAACCGTTTTTACCCAAGTACAGATACAATGAAAATTTTGCCTGCAGCAGCACCTAGGTCATGTAAACACAGACAACATATAAAAACATAAATTATACATAAATTACACAAATTCTACAAGACAGTAAAAATAAAAAGACTGGGCTGAAAACAAGACATTGGTGCAAAAATAATTAGAAAACAAGTCCATGGTAATGCAAGTGATGGTCCATAGCTTTCTTTTGCCGAGGTAAGATTGGCGTTATGCAAGTCTGATCAAGAACCGTGATTAATACATGATCAGTACAGGTGTCAGAGGTGATGGGGAGAAGGCATGAGAATGGGGTTAAGAGGGAAAGGTAGATCAGCCTTGATTGAATGGCAGAGTGGACTTGATGGGCCGAATGGTCCAATTCTGCTCCTTCCACTTATGAACATAAACATAATAACATCTAGTGCAATATAAAGTCAGTAAAGTCTGATCAAAGACAGTCCGAGGGTCTCCAATGCGGTAGATAGTAGTTCAGGACTAATCGCTAGTTGTTGGTAGGATGGTTCAGTTGCCTGCTAACATCTGAGAAGAAACTGCCCTGGAATCTGGAGGTGTGCATTTTCATACCTTTTGCCCGATGGAGGGAGAAGAGGGAGTGGCCGGGTGTGACTTATCCTTAATTATGCTTTTGGACTTGCCGAAGCAGCATGAGGTGTAAATTGAGTTAATGGAAGGGAGGTTGGTTTATGTGATGGTCTGGGTTGCATCCACAAATCTCTGCAATTTCTTGCGGTCTTGGATGGAGCTTGTTCTCCAACCATGCTGTGAAGCATCCCGAAAAATTGCCTGAGTGGATGGTTGATGGTTGGAATGCAATTGGTGGGCTGAAATCCCTGTTCAGTAAATGTCTAATCAGCAAAATGGCCTCTCTTCCTTGTGGATAATTCAATAATTTGATGTCAAGCCAGTGCACATCCACTGGAGTGAAAACCAATTTGGCAGTGTACATTTAAGCCACAATGAGAAACAGATGTCACATATAAAAAGCAACAAGTGAAAACTGACCTCTTCATTTCATTGAGAATTGTTTAAGAACCCGTAATGATCAACAACTTGTACCTCATGTAGTTTCACAGTCTGAATGGCAAGGTAAGCGGCGATCTCATGGGAAGCATTTGTTTCTCATTGAAAAATGGCAGTTAGAGTAATGTCCTTCTTGTACGTTTTTGTAAACTCAAGTCTGATATGTCTGATCAACTGAAGCAATTTTTGACAGAACTGGAGCTTGCTTGTTTCATTTACGATGCTTCGGTATCAAAAATGATAGGCTTGAAAAATTGGTACTGCCTGGGGTTGTCCAGGATTGCAGCATAATGGGTCATTTAGCAATGGTGGGGTATTATAGCTGCCCCTCTCTTTGCCCAGCGCATAGCAGCCCGTGTTTGAATTCACAAAGAGAGTGATAGCATTGACAGAGGAGTTGGTGGACAGAGGATTGTCGTGATGTTTGAGAGGCATTTAAACAGACGTGGAATGGAAGGATATGGACCATGTGTAGACAGAATTAGTTTAAGTTGGCATCTTGGTCTGCAAAGACGTTGTGGGCTAAAAGGCTTGTTCTAGGATTGGCACAGTGGCGCAGCCATAGAGCTACTGCCTTACAGCATCAGAGACATGGCTTTGATCCTGACCACAGGTCCTGTCTGTATGGAGTTTGTACGTTCTCCCTGTGACCACGTGGATTTTCTCTGGATGCTTTGATTAACCCCCACACTCCAAAGGTTTGTAGGTTAATTGGCTTCAGTAAAACTGTAAATTGCCTTGTGCTAGTGAATGGGGTGATCTCTGGTCAACGTGGACTCGCTGGGCTGAAGGGCCTGTTTCCACGCTGCATCTCTAAAGCCTATGTTCTATGTTCTACGCATGAGCTGAACTTCACATGTCCATCATCCAGAGAGGGGGGTGGGAGATTGCAACTTTCACATGGTCCACCCTGTTTCAACTAATGCAATCAACTCGATGTGCACTACCAAAAGATCAAATAGAACAAGATGACCTACAACTTTAGGCTGTGCACGCCATACGCAAGAAGAAGAAGTTCCAGAGAGCAAAACCTCTTCTTTTTTCAAGTCTGCTCTCCAGAAATTGGGAAGGCAGGGCACCAGATGCCACTTTAGAGGCACTGGTGAAAGTGGCCCAGAAGTCACATTAAGGACAGACAAAATATGATGAGCCTTCACAATGCCTGAGGAGACACAATTACTGGGTACATTCAGGCCACATCAGAGACTGATAGGGATTTTTGGAAAATTAAGATAATTGAGAAATATTGAATTAGAGTCTTAACCCGAAATGATACCTATCCATGTTCTCCAGCGATGATGCCTGACCAGCCGAATGAACATGGATAGGTGTCATTTCGGGTTAGCACTATAATTCAATCTATATATACTATTAAAAGTCTCATCTTGTATGTATGTATATGTGTGTGTGTGTGCGTGTATGGGTGTGTGTGTATGTGTTTTACTACCTTCGTCAAAACGCTACGCGCTAGAGTTGAACATTTTACACATTATTACTCACATTAACCCAGTCCACGGAATAAACGGGTTCCCTTCACATTTCCTGCTATATTTCAAAAGTTATTCCTCCTTACTTTCGGCCTTTCAAACAACTCACAGATTCTTCAAGCAGCTTCGAATGACGTCACAATGTCCCCGCAAGGGGAGGGGGTCACCGCCCTCTCCACCTCCCCAACGGTTTTAACTTCATAAACCACTGATTCTTCACAAGGGGGGGCTGCCAAGCTTGAATGTTCTGGAAATCTCCCCCCCCCTTTGCCTGGCTTGCCTGGCCCACCTAGTCCAGTCGCACTGAAGATGCAGCCTCGCTCGGGTTAGCCCGCGGCCTTGCTCGTGTCAGCGCCCACGGCCTCTGCCTCCCTCCCTCCCACAGTGTCATGCTCCCCTTACCACCCCTCCATCCCTCCCTCCCACACACTTCCCATCGCTGACCAAATATGATTTTTTTTTTTTTAATTTATTTTATTTTTATTAGCAGTACAGTAAATTACATTAATACATCACATATATCTTATTACTTTATGTTGTACCACTCATTTTTTTGAGCTTTAAAAAAGATAGAAATAAAAGAAGTAAGGAAAGTAAGCAAGAATCGTGAAGGTGCAGGAAAGTGTTAGGAGAAGAAAGCCCCTTAGGGAAGGAATTAGAGAAGGAAGTAAAGAACGGAAATAAGACCCTAGAAAGAAAAGAAAAAAAAGAGAAGAAAGGAAAATCAATACCTCTATTGTAACACAAAACTCCACAAAAAAGGATCGACCAACCATGTTTTTATTAAAAATGTATTAAAAATATGATTTGAAAGTAATACGGCCAACTCTCAATACCGTGGAATAGGAATTCAATGCCACTTACAGACCAGCTGCTAATAAAGTTATTCAAAGTCATTCTCCAACTTCACATTCCTGACAACAGCTCAGAAACAATAGAGGCTTCAATGCACATAGTTCTGAAATTTGCTCTGAGCAAGAGAAGGACCAAAATTGCAAAGCCATAAAGCTATCCCTTCCACCCCACCTCCCCCCCCCCCCCCTCCCCCCCCCCCCCCCCGCCAAACAGCTTACACCCCCGCACACCTCTCCCCCGCCTACACACCCCAATTCCACCCTGACAACTGCCTCCCACCCACTCCCTGCACAAACACCCCTGCTCCCCCCAAGGAAGAAGCTGCACCACTGAATGGTCGGATTTTCCAAAGTGAGGGCGAGGGATAGAGTGATAGACGTGTTTGATGGTCGTGTAACGGTGGCCAAGGGTCCTCTGGTGCTGCAAGAGACATGTTGGTGGAAGTTAGGGAGCGATTTCTTCAGGTGGGCTTTGTTGAAGTCCCCTGCTACGGTGGTAAATGCCTCGGGGTAAGCTGTCTGGTGCTTGTTGACCATGGCGTGCAGCTCCTTCAGTGCCAGACGGATATCTGCCTGGGGTGGGATGTAGACCGTGGTCAGGATGATGGAGCTGAATTCCCTCGGTAGGTAGAAAGGGTGGTACTTCATCGCCAGATGTTCGAGGTGTAGCGAACAGGAGTTGGATAGGACTGCCACGTCTGAGCACCACGAAGAGTTGACCATGAGGCAGACGCCCCCTGCTCTCCCTTTCCCAGATGCCTGCGTAGGTCCATACGGTGGATGGAGAACCCTTCAGGCTGGACCGCTGAGTCTGGGGAGCTGGTAGTGAGCCATATCTCTGTGAAACAGACAAAGAGCATTGCAGCCATCTTTAGCTTATGCTTGTTTTGGGAGCTAGACCCCTTCAGTTTTCTCTTCAGCATATAAAAGGCATGCTCAATTGGGTTCAGATCGGCTGATTGACTTGGCCACTCAAGAATTTACCATTTTTTAGCTTAGAAATACTCCTTCGGTGCTTTAGCAGTATGTTTGGGGTCATTGTCTTGCTGTAGAATAAACTAAAAGTCTCATTTAGACCACCTCCTGTCTGCGCTGTATATATCACTATGATCTTTGGCCATCTAACTCACAGTCTTCCTCCGCTGAGGCAGCCCTGAGGATTTTTTCAATCGATGAAAAATAAAAAAGTTTTGAATGTGTTAAAAATCTTGAGATCAGCTTATCGGTCCTCTCGCCTGTTAATCACCATGATGAAGGTAACGCCCCTTCCGGGGGGGCAGGAGTATAAAGCCCCGGAGGCCGAATGTGAGTCAGTCACCCTGGAAGACCGTGAGTGAGAGTTGAGTCCAGAACTGTGAGTCTACGCCGTGAGTGAACTGAACTCTGCTTGAAATGAAATGAATTGGTACCCTGCACACTGCTTGAAATGGTATGAAATGAATTTGGTGGCCTGCACTCTGCTTGAAATGGTATGAAATGAATTTGGTGGCTTGCACTCTGCTTGAAATGGTATGAAATGAATTTGTATTTGGTGGCCTGTACTCTGCTTGAAATGGAATGAAATGAATTTGAATTAGGTGACCTGTATTCTGCTTGAAATGGTATGAAATGAATGTGATTTAGGTGGCCTGTACTTTGCTTGAAATGGAATGAAATTGAATTTGAACTTGATGGCCTACACTCTGCTTGAAATTGAATGAAATTGAATTTGAATTTGGTGGCCTGCACTCTGCTCGAAATGGAATGAAATGAATTTGGTGGTCTGCACTCGGCTTGAAATGGAATGAAATAAATTTGGTGGCTTACACTCTGCTTGAAATGCCATGAAATTAATTTGAAATTGGTGGCCTACACTCTGCTTGAAATGCTATGAAATGAATTTGAATTTGGTGGCCTGTACTCTGCTTGAAATGCTATGAAATTAATTTGAATTAGGTGGCATGCACTCTGCTAGAAATGGTATGAAATGATTTTGGTGGCCTGCATTGTGCTTGAAATGGTCAGGCCAGGAAAAGTCCATAAAAAGTGCCTTTCAATGATTTCACTCAGATTGTTTTTTCTAAAGTCCCTTTGGCTCATCAGGCATGTACAAGCCCAAGAATCCATATTGGAATTGGTGGAGAGGTGGAATATTGCGTTGGGGGACAAGCCCTCCTGTGTGAACACTGGACCCAACGGGTCCCACTCAGTCTAGTTAATATATAGGTTGCATTTGTGACTGGAAGGCATTCATTATGAGTCATAAATAATCCTTGTTGGTGATTAACAGATTAACGTCAACATATGGTCATGTTGTAGCTGGTTGTTCTATTTCATGATTTAGATGATCAGCCATGATCATATTGAATGGCTCGAAGGGCCGAATGGCCTACTCCTGCACCTAATTTCTATGTTTCTATGTTTCATAGTTAGGGAGTATTATCAAGTTAAAGGTGGGAAAAAAGTGGGACATCCTGAGGCCACGAGGATCCTGCTACAGTATATGATCATGCAGATGGTGAATATATTATTTGAACAGTCCCAACTATTCTGCAGTGTGTCACACAACAATAATAATAATATGGCTGCTCCCTGGACATGCACCTACTAAGTCATCCCGCAATCGATTGGGACTGTTGTTTAGATCAATTAAATTGTGTGGCCAAGATATTGAAGATGTCAGGGTTGAAATTTTGAGGCGATTCATTAAGGTAGCAAGAATGTGCGCAATCACATTGTCATGTAGCATGGACACATGGAGCCACACTTGTCTATGTCAACCAGGTTTTACAACTGAGCTAGTCCCAATTGCCCATATGTAGCCCATAGGGTACTGAGTTGGATGATCAGCCATGATCATATTGAATGGCGGTGCAGGCTCGAAGGGCCGAATGGCCTACTCCTGCACCTATTTTCTATGTTTCTATGTCTCTATATCCATCAAAATCCATCTTACGTATGTAGTAATCTAAATTTTTTTTAAACGTCGCCATTCTACCCGCCTCTGCAGCTTTCTATGTCAGCTTGTTCCCTAAATGCATCACCGTCTGAATGAAGAAATTGCCTCTCGGTTTCTTTCAAATCTTTGTCCTCTCACCTCAGGGAATTTGTATTTGAATTTACTTTTGTTAATTTGCTCACAGGATGTGAACATTCTGCCAATGCCAATATCTAATGACCATCCCTAATTTGCCACTGAATCAGGGGCCAATCCTGAATCAAGGCCAACCTGGAATTACTCAGCAGGTTAGGCTGTATCTGTGGGAAGAGATGCAGGGTTAATATTTTACACCAGAGAATTCATCAGGTCTTTAATCTGAAAATAGACACAAAAAGCTGGAATAACTCAGCAGGTCAGGCAGAAAAGGAATAGGTGACGTTTCAGGTTGAGACCCTTCTTCAGACTGAGAGTCAGGGGAGAGGAAACCGGGAGATATGAAAAGGCACATGGAACAAATTAATGAAAGATATGCAAAAAGACGGATCAAAGCCAGCAATGATGATCAAAGAAAGGTGGAGCCCACAATGGTCCATTGTTAACGAGTTATACAAACATTGAAATTCAGCAGGACAGTAAAACTAATACGATGACTAGGGTTATTGGGGATACAAGGGTTACTTGAAGTTAGAGAAATCAATATTCATAGTGCTGGGTTGTCAAGCTGCCCAAGCAAAATATGAGATGCATTTCCTCCAGTTTGCATTTGGCCTCACTCTGGCAGTGAAGGAGGCCCAGGACAGAAAGAACAGTATGGGAATGAGAAGGGTAGTTTAAGTGTTTGGTAACCAGGAAATTGGGTAGACCAAGATGGACTGAGCAAAGGTGTTCAGTGAAATGATCACCCACCCCACCAATCTCGCCGACATATAGGAGTCCACACCTGGAACAGCAGATACAGTAGATGAGGCTGGAGGAGATACTGACTTTGTTTCACTCCCCACCAATGTTGTCAGACCTGCTCATTATTTCCAGGAATTTCTGTTAGAGATTTTTTTTTTATCACTGGCACTGGGGGGTGTTGGGTACAAGTAGGCTTGGCAGTGAAGGGTAGTAGATCAAATGGCCTAATTCTACTCCTATAAATTGTGAAACTTGTGAATTTAAATCCTCCAAACTGCATTGTGGCATATGAACTCGTGTCTCTAGATCAATAGTCTAACACGCTGGTTCCCCACCTCCAACCAATGCCCAAAATATTGCCGTGAAAGATTAAAACTGTGCCGACATAATTAGACAGGTTATGATTGATAAACGAGTAGTAATAGTAGTTGCTGTTTGTACCTTTATTCCCCCATTTCTAAACTAGATTTTAAATGCTTTCAATCATTGAAACTCCCACGCATCAGTTTAGCCTGAAAGATTTTCATTGCTCAAGAGAATTAAGTTTTAAATTTACACAATCCCACATAATGATTGTGAGAACTGCCCAGTTTTCCATTCTAGATCAAATTAATGTGGTTTACCTCAATACTTTATGGTGGCTGAAAGATTTCAGCACATAGGAAGCCACTAATTATGTTGGATGTTTTAATTTAATTTCTATTTGAGGCTTTGACTAAAATGCATTGAATGTTTTAATGAAGTCTATTATGATTTGTGTTTGATGCTTTAATTTTGTATTAAATGATTTAATCTAATATTCATTTGATGCTTTAATTGCGTGTTCAATGATTTAATTTGAATTTTATTTTATGCTTTCAATTTGTTTTTGATCTTTGTATAACTTACTTTACTGATATAGCGCGGAAACAGGCCCTTTGGCACACCATGTCCACACCGACGAACAATTCCCACACTTTAACACTACTGTATACATACTAGGGACAATTTATACCGAGCCAATTAGCCTACAAACCTGTTTAAGAAAGAACTGCAGATGCTGGTAAAATCCAAGGTAGATACAAAATGCTGGAGTAACTCAGCAGGTGAGGCAGCATCTATGGAGAGACGGAATTGGCGACATTTTGGGTCGAGACCCTTCTTCAGACTGATGTCAGGGGAGGGGGCAGGGCAGAGAAAGAATGTAGGCGGAGACAGTAAGACTAGTGGGAGAACAGGGAAGTTCAAGTTCAAGTCAAGTTGCATTTATTGTCACATACCACAGGTTTGAGTTACCATACAGCCATACGAGTAAAAAGAACACAATACACGATAGAGTTTAACATAAACATCCCCAAACAGCGGAATCAACGATAAAGTTGAGTCACTCTTCCTCATTGTTCACCCGTGGTTGGGGCCTTGGAACCCTCCGCAGTCGCCGCCACGGATGGCCTGATGTTCAGGCCTTCTCGCCAGGATGATCAGAACTTCGATGTCGGAACGGAAGAACATTCTCAGCGGCTTGGAGTTTCTGAATCGGCAGCTGGGGGCTGAAAGGGGATGGGATGGAGAGAGAAAGCAAGGGCTACCTGAAGTTAGAGAAGTCAATGTTCATACCACTGGGGTGTAAACTACCTAAGCAAAATATGAGGTGCTATTCCTCCAATTTACGCTGAGCCTCACTCTGACAATGGAGGAGGCCCAGGACAGATAGGTCAGATTGGGAATGGGATGGGGAGTTGAAGTGGTCGGCAACCAGGAGATCAGCTTGGTTAATGTTGACTGAGCGGAGGTGTTCAGCCTGCGCTTGGTCTCGCCAATGTAGAGAAGCCTACAAACCTTTCTGTACGTCTGTACGAATTCTGTACGTTTTTGAAGTGTGGGAGGAAACCGAATGATTTCGGAGAAAACCCACGCAGGTCACAGGGAGAACGTACAAACTCCGTACCGACAATTAGGATCAAATTCAGGTCTCTGGCACTGTAAGGCAATAGCTCTACTGCTATGAAACTGTGCCGCCAGTTATTATGTGAGTTGATTTTTTTATTTAATGCATTAATTTTGTGATTAAATTCAAAGTAAATATTTTGAAAGCTCAACTCATTTTGACAGAATTATCAGTTCATTTATCATGCTATCTTAACATAGAAGGCCATAAGTCTTCTAATCTCACTGCAGCTGGGTGTCCAGAACTGCGCACAATACCCTAAATGTGGTCTCACAATGACCTGTACAGTTGCAAATTATGTCCCAACCTCTATGATCAAGGCTGGGATCGATGAAGGCAAATGTGCCAAACGCCTTCTGCGCCACTCTGTCTACCTGTGTCTGGACTTTCATGTAACTATATAGCTGCACTCCTAGTTTCCTTTGTTCTACAACACTCTCCAAGCCTTTACCATTTACTGTGTAAGTCCTGTCCTGATTTAATTCACCAAAATGCAACAGTTTGTGAGAGTGAAATGTATCTGTCGTACTTTGGCGTGATGTGAGTGTGTCACATGCATAGATTTTGAAAGAGAAATCTAAAAGTCATCATGCATAACAATGAGTGTTATTCTCAGGTTCAGCTCGCGCTCCATTTAGGTGCTGACCCCAGTCTTGACATGAGCTTGGAGAAAGATATTGTGTTCCTTGAGGAAGGGATAGTGTTAGGTGACCAGGGAAATGGCTAGCTTCAGGGCATCTGATTCTGACCATAGTCCAAAAGAATCAGGGCTTATTTTCTTTGGAGAAGGGTGGAATGAATAAAAGATCAGAGCAGTCCATTAAAATGAAACTCAAAATGCTCTAAGATGCCGATTCCATTTCTGAAGAATAACTTGTTCGTTAGCTGGGATTATGAGGAAACATGAGCTATCAGGGGCTCTTTTGAAGCATCGCTTGATTGTTTTGGTGAATTGTAGAAGCATACCCTGCAGACTTTCTCTTGAATTCGTTGTTGTTTTTATCCTCTGGTCTTTTTAACTTTCCCAGGATATTGCCTGGCTGTGTCGGTGCCGTGCTGGACTCCAGTGTTGTTTGGTTTGGGGGCCAAGAGGACAGATTTTTTTTACCTCATTCTATATTTTACTTGCTTTCATTAAATACCTCAGTGACCTGCAGTAGCTGAAGCCCACATAAAACAATAAAGCTCAGTGGAAGACTGTGGAAGAAATTAACTTAGAGGGAAATTAAAGGAAAAAAAACAAGACTTTGAGGTTTGCTACAAGATACTTTATTGCAGTTCTCTGATGTCACAGCAACATTAGCCAATCAGTTATATAGTGAAGTACCTTATTTTTTTGTTAGATACAACTACATGAAAATATACTATCTACTACATGGGTACCAATTATTTCATTAGTCATAACATACTTTTTATTTATGTTATTCTTATTCAACAACAGATGGATAATACAAGTCAAACATAATACAAGGGCATCTAGACATTACCCTATCTCATCTTTCAAGCTGACCGCACCACTGCCCCTTCTCTGAGCCAATCATAAGCCCGCATTTACTGCAACGTTTCTATGCTACTAACGGTAGCGGGTGCGGGTGGTCAACCCAGCTTGACATTCCATCTACTATTGTAATCCAGCATTCTGTAACTTTCCACTGTGAAAACAAGCTTCCTTATCTTTGTCCTAATTCTGTTATGTTTACATTCACCATTCAGCACTCACAGATTCTCAGACAAGAGGTAATCCATCTGATTCTTATTTTGCTGTTTCTCACGATCCTCTTCTGCACCTAGTCAACAAGAGATGTCAATTGCCACATCCGCACACCCTTTTGATATCTTGTTAAATTCCGATCAAAATTACCGTAAGAAAGGATTTTAATTTTTTCTTCTACAAAGACCATTTACTTACTTACATCTGTGCACTTAAAAGAGAACTCCAATTTGTCACATTCCTAATCTCTTGCCCCCTGCTAACATTGTAAACACTATCCCCACATCCCATTGAATTCTGCTTTGTTTTTTATCTATGTATTCATTTTTCATCATATGTTTATTTATCATTTCATCATAAATTTAATGAACCAGATGGTCCATTTAAAAACAAACGAACTCTGATCTTTAATTGAATGCTGTGGTGGGATTTGAACTAGGGTCTGTGGCTTGTTAGTACAGTAATTTAACTGGACTTCTGATGGATATTGCAGTGTTTCCTTATAATATCTCTGTTATTTGCTACTCACGTCTGGTTCTTTGGGTTGCAAATCAAAATGTGCGAGGCCATACAGGTAGAGTTCAGAAATATATAAAAGTACATCACTATGCTAGGGTTATGCTATAGGCCTCCAAAAATAGCCAGGGAGGGAGAGGAAGAAACATGCAGGCAGACAATGGAAAGATATAAAACAATAGATTAGGAACAAACTGCAGATGCTGGTTTAAACCAAAGGTAGATAGAAAAATCTGGAGTAACTCAGTGGGCCAGACAGCATCTCTAGAGAAAAGGAATAGGTGATGTTTCGGGTCGAGACCCTTCTTCTGAAGTCACCTATTCCTTTTGTCCAGAGATGATGTATGACCCGCTGAGTTACTCCAGTTTTTTGTGTCTAAAACAATAGGGTTGTTGTTGTGGGTGACTTTAATTACCAAATTATTGAATGGGACTCTCTTAGTACCAAGGGCTAAGATGGAGCAGAAACATATACATAGTCCATCTGAGAATGGGTCTTTTTTAGGCTTTGTACTGGGGAATGAGCCTAGCCAGGTCATCAAAAGTTTGGCAGGGGAGCATTTGGGAACATATTTCTCTAAGTTTTAAGATAGATATGGACAAGGATAAGACTGATTCTCGGGTGAAAGTGCTGAGGTTGGCAAGACTAAATACAATATTGGTAGGCACAAATTGGAGAAAGTAGATAGGCAGTGGCTGATTGGGAGTGTTGATCATCATCTGACATGTGCAGTCTATTAAAGGCCAGCTGATAAGTTATCATGAACAGCTTGTTTGTGTCAGGATAAAGGCTAAGGATGACAAGGTTCAGGAACCTGGACGATAAGAAGGGGGAAGGGGGGGGGAAGGCATGTAAAAGTTTAGGAAGCTGAAGTTGAAAAAGACGCTTCAGAACTATAAAGGAAGCAGGAAACAACTTAAACAAGAAATTAGGAGAGGGCATTCCTTGGGAAGTAGGATTGTAGAGAAAATCCAAGTCATTTTATATATTCACTAGATCAAGTGGGACCCGTTGGGTCCCGTCCCGTCAACACGCGTTTTTTTTGGGGGGGGCCGGCGGCCTTCGGCGTCACACACGCATTAATCACACACACACACACACACACACACACACACACACACACACACACACACACAAACACACACACACACACACACAGGAAAGGGGGCAGAAAGGGAGGGGGTAGACAGGTAGCAGGAGATAGGGGGGAGGAGGGGGTATAGTGGGAGTGCGAGGGGAGGGGGTAGAGGGAGGGGGAGGTAGACAGGGAGGGCGAGGGGTTGGAGAGGGAGGGGGAGGGGAGTAGTTAGAGGCAGCACCTACCCAGGTCGTAGAGGAGCAGCCTCCCCACCAGGCGCCGGGCCCGAGCAAGGCTACGGGCGGACAAGGATCCGAGCGAGTCCGCGGGCGGGCATTGAACCGTGGACCCCGAGCGAGGTGGCAGGCGATTGTCGACCGGAGGGAGGCTGCGGGCGGACGTGGACTCGAGGGTGACCGCGGGCGGACGGGCAGACGTCAAGCCGGGCTTCACCCGCGGCAGCAGCCTCCCACCAGGCATGCAGGTGGGACCACTCTCCATGCAGCGGAGGGCTGGCGGATCGTGGCTTCCGCAAGGAGAAGCCCACCCACCCGGTGATGATCAGGCGGGGGAGACGGAGAGGAGGTCGTCCCCTGTGACAGCCAGAGATCACCAGGTGGGATCGGGATCACCAGCGAGGAAAAGGCGTCATGATTCCCCAAGTCCGTAGACGGGCTCTCCCAGAGGGAATAATGGCCGCCACAGTCACCTTCCCATCGCATAGGCTCGCACCCTCACCCGCGACCGCTTGACGATAACGACCACCGTCGCCATGTTCTAGAACTTCAAGGAACTTCAAGGATGAAATTTTCAGATAAGGTGATTTTTTACATCATGGCGTAAATCTCTGTCGGGACGTAAAAATGTCACCATTAGCGGGTCGTGTTTTCGAGGAGATGTGAAATGCACACAAACATCACACAAATAAATACACATCTAAGATCAGAGTTTTATAAGTATAGAGATATATATGATATATTTAAATATTTTGTATATTAGGAACAAGAGGGTAGCTCAGGAAAAGCTAAGATCACTCAGAGACAAAGTAGGGAATTTATGCATGGCACCAGAGGAAATGGGAGAGGTCCATAATCAGTACTTCACATCAGTTTTCATCAAGTGGGGAGGCCATGGATGATAGTGAGGTTAGAGAAGGGGATGCAGTTATTGCAGGGCATTTTAATATCAAGACAGAGGAGGCATTAGGTCTCTAGAAAAACATTGTTAAATAAGTGAATAAGCAGAATGGGATCTACCACACGATTCCGAGGGTATTGGCGTTGGCTTTTAACTAACATGTGTCCTGAGGTGCAGTACAGAATTTTAGAAACATAGAAATATAGAAAATAGGTGTAGGAGGAGGCCATTCGGCCCTTCGAGCCAGCACCGCCATTCATTGCGATCATGGCTGATCGTCCCCAATCAATAACCCGTGCCTGCCTTCTCTCCATATCCCTTGATTCCACTAGACCGTAGAGCTTTATCTAACTCTCTCTTAAACCCATCCAGTGATTTGGCCTCCACTGCCCTCTGTGGCAGGGAATTCCACAAATTCACAACTCTCTGGGTGAAAAAGTGTTTTCTCACGTCAGTCTTAAATGGCCTCCCCTTTATTCTAAGACTGTGGCCCCTGGTTCTGGACTTGCTCAACATAGGGAGATTTTTTCCTGCATCCTGCTTGTCCATTCCTTTTATAATTTTATATGTTGATATAAGATTCCTCCTCATCCTTCTAAACTCCAGTGAATTCAAGCCTAGTCTTTTCAATCTTTCCTCATATGACAGTTCCGCCACCCCAAGGATTAATCTCGTGAACCTACGCTGCACTGCCTCAATCACAAGGATGTCCTTCCTCAAATTAGGAGACCAAAACTGTATGCAATACTCCAGATGTGGTCTTACCAGAGCCCTATACAACTGCAGAAGAACCTCTCTACTCCTATACTGAAATCCTCTTGTTATGAAGGCCAACATTCCATTGGCATGCTCTCGAACAAGCATGCTCTCAAAACAATCATGCTCTCAAAACAAAAAAATTGTTTTTGCATGCTCTCCATGCAAACCAAGTAAGGCATTAGAGTGCTAAGGCCTTGACCGAGACCACTGTATGTTTTTTTAGCCATGGCTAAGGGCCCAAAAGGCTGGAGAATAGCCAATGTTGCTTCTTTGTTTCAGAAGGCAGGCCAGGCAGCATCTGATTTCATTGACATATATACCAACCAACAGAACAATGAAATTCTTACTTGCAGCAGTTTAACAGCAGTAAACACACCTGTAAACACAATGCACACAGATAAATGTAATAAATACATTTCAATAAATATGTACCATAATGTACCATAATACTAGTACAAAATGTAAGTGAAGATCATATTGCAACCAAAGGCACATTAGTAATTTATCATTGAGCTTAGTGTTGTGTAGTGTTCAAGAGTCAAATGGTTGCTGGAAGAAGCTATTCGTGAACCTGGTGGTCATGGTTTTTAGGCTCCTGTACCTTCTTCCTGATGGTAAAGAGGAAATGAGAGCTTGGTCAAGGTGATATGGGTTCTTGATGGTATTGGCTGCCTTTTGGTTAATGCTTGTCCTTCCATCACATGTTGATATTGAGGATGTCAGCACCTGTGGTGGATTGGGAAGTTTCTACCAATCTCCATAATCTCCATCGATCCTGGGTGTTTGGGCTTTCCAAGCCATGTTGTGATACATCAATCAACATGTCTCTCTACTGTACAGCTGCAGATGTTCAATAGAGTATTTGAAGACATCCTAAATCTCCTCAATTTTCTGAGGAAGTAGAGATGATATTTTTTGCTGTGATTGCATCAATTTGCTGGATCCAGGACAGATTTGCAGAGATATGCACACCCAGGAACTTGAAGTTGTTGACTCTCCTCTCTACCATCCTATCAATGGAAATGGTTTTGTGGAACCTTTGATTTTCCCCTCTGAGAAAAACAATCAGCACCTTGATCTTGTTGATGTTGGGAGTACGAGTGTTGTTATGGCACCATTCAATCAGATTTTCTATCTCTCCACTGTATACTGACTCGTCATTACCCACTATTTGTCCAACAACAGTGGTATAGCTGGCAAATTTACAGATGTGTTGGAACTGTGCATGGCTACACAATCATGAGTACAGAGAAAGTAGAGCAGGGGACTGAGCACACAGCTTTGAGGTGCTCCTGTGTTGATGGTTATCGAGGGGGAATTGTTGCCAATTCACACTTATTGCAGATTGCCAATGAGGAAGTTAAGCACCCTGTTACATAGGAATGAGCAGAGACCCAGCTCTCTGAGTTAAAGTTGTTTGCCAACCGCCAAAAAAAACTACATAGAAGAAGAAGAAGCTCTCTGAGTTTGATAAGTAGTTTGGAATGGATGGTGGTGTTGAATGCCAAGCTATAGTCAATGAGCCAGAGCCTGACGTGTGTGTTTTTATTGGCCAAGTAGTTCAGTACAGAGTGGAGAGCCAGAGAGATTGCATCCCCTGTTGATGTATTGTGGCAGTAGGCGAATTGTAGTGTGTCCACGTCTTCACTCAGTAGGGGTGGATATGCGTCATAGTCAACCTCTCAAAGCACAAAGCATGGACATCCTCGCAAATCCATCAAGTTCTTTGAGGAGGTGATAAAGGTGATTGATGAGGGTAGGGCTATAGATGAAGTCTACATGGGCATTAGTAACATACTTAACAACGTCCCTCATGGTAGGCTGACCCAGAAGTTTAAGTCATATGAGATCCATGGTGATTTGGGAAATTGGGTTGAGTCATAGAAAACAGAGGATATTTGTAGAGAGGTGTTGGCTGGCTAGGGGTCTGTGATCAGTGCTGTTCAACAAGGATCATCAGTTGTTTGCAATATATAAAAATTATTTGAATTAAAATATAAGTGGTTGAAGTGTGGTTGCTGATTGCCAGCATCTGAGCAGGATATTATTAGGCACTACAGTTTAAAACCATGAAGTAAATGGAACAAATTAATGGTGTAGCAATTTGTTCCATTTACTTCATGGTTTTAAACTGTAGTGCCTAATATCATCACAACATACTATATCTATCTATATAGATATAGATATAGATATAGTATATATATATATAGTTGTGTGCTGTTGTGTAAATGTTCATATAAAGTTGCAGCAAGTAATAGCCCTGTCCCATGGTACAAGTTCATTACAAGAGCTCCCAAGTTTAAAAAAAATCAAACTTGTGGTAGGCACGGAGAATGAACGTAGCAGGTACGTCGGAGCTCGGAGACATCTCTTAGCGGCTCGTAACGCTAACGGCAGGTAAGCACGGGAAGACTCGCTAACAGCAGGTAAGCACGGGAAGACTCGTGAAGATTTTTCAACATGTTGAAAAATGTCCACGAGAGCCCAGAGTACAGACGAGTGGCCAGAACTGCTGTAGATTTGGGAGCAACAGCAGGAGGAGATTAGCAAGAGATAAGACTGATTGGCTCTAGCCCGAGTGGGAGGAGAGAAGTGAGTCAGTGCCGGGAAAACTGTTGAAAACTGAGGAATTTGGTTTGTAAATCGGTAAATCAGGCAATTTATGTCAATTTAAGCAAGACTGCTCTTAGGGAGCAGCAGTGAGAGAGCGGTCTTGTGAGGGAAGTGCGCTGTGAGGGAACTGTGCGTCTTTGGCTCAAGACCACGCAATACGCTTGAGAGGTAGAGACGAAAGAAGGAGATGTCAGGCAAGCTGATTCAGTGCGATGTTTGCAATGTGGGAGGTCAAGGACACCGCTGGTGTCTCTGGCTGCTACAAATGCGAGAAGTGCATCCAGGTAGAGCTCCTGAAGGACTGTGTTGGGGAACTGGAGAAGCAAGTGGATGACCTCCGGTTCGTCCGAGAAACGGAGTCGTTCCTCGACAAGTCCTACAGTAAGATTGTTACACCTAAGGTACTGGAAGAGAGAAGGTGGGAGGCAGTGAGAAAGGGAGGGAAGCATGGAATGCCAACATCCCCGGGTGTTGTACCTCTTGTGAACAGGTTCACCCACTTAGAAGCTGTTGGGACAGAAGACGTGTTTACACTGAGCGGCGGACTGGCTTGCGATGCGAATAGGGCTGTTGAGCCAAAATCAAAAAGGCCTAAGGCAGGCAACGCCATTGTAGTGGGAGACTCCATTGCGAGAGGTATGGACAGGGGTTTCTGCAGCAACAGATGGGATGCGAGGATGGTGTGCTGTCTTCCTGGTGCCAGGATCCAGGATGTCACGGACAGAGTGCAGAAAATCCTCAAGGGCGAAGGTGAACATCCGGAAGTGGTATTGCATGTCGGCACAAACGATGTCGGAAAGAAGGGGATGAATATTCTGCAGCGTGACTTTAGAGAGCTCGGAAAAATGCTGAAAAGCAGGACCTCCAGGGTTGTTATCTCTGGTTTGCTTCCAGTTCCTCGTGCTGGCGAGAGCAGGAACGGGGAGATACGGGACCTGAACGTGTGGCTGAGGAACTGGTGCACGGGGCAGGGATTTAGATTCTTAGATCACTGAGATCTGTTTTGAGGTAAGGGGGAACTGTACAAAAGGGACGGATTGCATCTTAACAGGTGCGGGACCAGCATTCTGGCAGGCAGGTTTGCCACTGCTACACGGGTGGTTTTAAACAGAATAAGTGGGGTGGGGTGTCGAATGGGATAGTGGAGGATGGAGTTAAAGGGAAAGGGTTTCTTAAATGTGTGAGCGTAGAGACAGAGGGGTGTAAAATGAGAGTAGAAGCAATAGGTAGCAAGGTGAAAAGTAAAAGTGGCAGGCCGGCAAATCCTGGGCAAAAATCAAAAAGGGCCACTTTTCAGCATAATAGTATAAGGGGTAAGAGTGTTGTAAAAACAAGCCTGAAAGCTTTGTGTCTCAATGCAAGGAGCATTCGTAATAAGGTGGATGACTTGAATGTGCAGATAGCTATTAATGACTATGATATAGTTGGGATCACGGAGACATGGCTCCAGGGTGACCAAGGCTGGGAGCTGAACATCCAGGGATATTCAATATTCAGGAGGGATAGACAGAAAGTGAAAGGAGGTGGGGTAGTGTTGCTGGTTAGAGAGCAGATTAACGCAATAGAAAGGAAGGACATTAGCTTTGAGGATGTGGAATTGATATGGGTAGAGCTGCGAAATACTAAGGGGCAGAAAACGCTAGTGGGAGTTGTGTACAGGCCACCTAACAGTAGTAGTAGAATTGGGGATGGCATCAAACAGAAAATTAGAAATGCGTTCAACAAAGGTAAAACAGTTATAATGGGTGACTTCAATCTACATATAGATTGGGTGAATCAAATTGGCAAGGGTGCTGAGGAAGAGGATTTCTTGGAATGTATGCGGGATAGTTTTCTAAACCAACATGTAGAGGAACCAACGAGAGAGCAGGCTATTCTAGACTGGGTATTGAGTAATGAGGAAGGGTTAGTTGGCAGTCTTGTTGTGCGTGGCCCCTTGGGCAAGAGTGACCATAATATGGTTGAATTCTTCATTAGGATGGAGAGTGACATCGTTAATTCAGAAACAAGGGTCCTGAAAGTAAAGAAAGGTAACTTTGATGGTATGAGACGTGAATTGGCCAAGATAGACTGGCGATTGATTCTTAATGGGTTGACGGTGGATTTGCAATGGAAGGCATTTAAAGACTGCATGGATGAACTACAACAATTGTTCATCCCAGTTTGGCAAAAAAATAAATCCGGGAAGGTAGTGCATCCGTGGATAACAAGGGAAATCAGGGATAGTTTCAAAACAAAAGATGAAGCGTACAAATTAGCCAGAAAAAGCAGCCTACCAGAGGACTGGGAGAAATTCAGAGGCCAGCAGAGGAGGACAAAGGGCTTAATTAGGAAAGGGAAAATAGATTATGAAAGAAAACTGGCAGGGAACATAAAAACTGACTGCAAAAGCTTTTATAGATATGTGAAGAGAAAAAGATTAGTTAAAACAAATGTAGGTCCCTTGCAGTCAGAAACGGGTGAATTGATCATGGAGAACAAGGACATGGCAGACCAATTGAATAACTACTTTGGTTCTGTCTTCACTAAGGAAGACATAAATAATCTGCCGGAAATAGCAGGGGACCGGGGGTCAAATGAGATGGAGAAACTGAGTGAAATCCAGGTTAGCCGGGAAGTGGTGTTGGGTAAATTGAATGG
Source organism: Leucoraja erinaceus (assembly GCF_028641065.1). Taxonomy (NCBI): domain Eukaryota; kingdom Metazoa; phylum Chordata; class Chondrichthyes; order Rajiformes; family Rajidae; genus Leucoraja; species Leucoraja erinaceus. The sequence continues at coordinate 20,753,611 of NC_073384.1, read as the reverse complement.
ATTAAAGGCCGATAAACCCCCAGGGTCAGATAGGCTGCATCCCAGAGTACTTAAGGAAGTAGCCCCAGAAATAGTGGATGCATTAGTGCTAATTTTTCAAAACTCTTTAGATTCTGGAGTAGTTCCTGAGGATTGGAGGGTAGCTAATATAACACCACTTTTTAAAAAGGGAGGGAGAGAGAAAACGGGGAATTACAGACCAGTTAATCTAACGTCGGTAGTGGGGAAACTGCTAGAATCAGTTATTAAAGATGGGATAGCAGCACATTTGGAAAGTGGTGAAATCATTGGACAAAGTCAGCATGGATTTATGAAGGGTAAATCATCTGACGAATCTTATAGAATTTTTCGAGGATGTAACTAGTGGAGTGGATAAGGGAGAACCAGTGGATGTGTTGTATCTGGACTTTCAGAAGGCTTTTGACAAGGTCCCACATAAGAGATTAGTATACAAACTTAAAGCACACGGTATTGGGGGTTCAGTATTGATGTGGATAGAGAACAGGCTGGCAGACAGGAAGCAAAGAGTAGGAGTAAACAGGTCTTTTTCACAATGGCAGGCAGTGACTAGTGTGGTACCGCAAGGCTCAGTTCTGGGACCCCAGCTATTTACGATATATATTAATGATTTGGACGAGGGAATTGAATGCAACATCTCCAAGTTTGCGGATGACACGAAGCTGGGGGGCAGTGTTAGCTGTGAGGAGGATGCTAGGAGGCTGCAAGGTGACTTGGATAGGCTGGGTGAGTGGGCAAATGCATGGCAGATGCAGTATAATGTGGATAAATGTGAGGTTATCCACTTTGGTGGCAAAAACAGGAAAGTAGATTATTATCTGAATGGTGGCCGATTAGGAAAGGGGGAGATGCAACGAGACCTGGGTGTCATGGTACACCAGTCATTAAAAGTAGGCATGCAGGTGCAGCAGGCAGTGAAGAAGGCGATGGTATGTTAGCATTCATAGCAAAAGGATGTGAGTATAGGAGCAGGGAGGTTCTACTGCAGTTGTACAGGGTCTTGGTGAGACCACACCTGGAGTATTGCATACAGTTTGGTCTCCTAATCTGAGGAAAGACATTCTTGCCATAGAGGGAGTACAGATAAGGTTCACCAGACTGATTCCTGGGATGTCAGGACTTTCATATGAAGAAAGACTGGATAGACTCGGTTTGTACTCGCTAGAATTTAGAAGATTGAGGGGGGATCTTATAGAAACTTACAAAATTCTTAAGGGGTTGGACAGGCTAGATGCAGGAATATTGTTCCCGATATTGGGGAAGTCCAGAACAAGGGGCCACAGTTTAAGGATAAGGGGGAAATCTTTTAGGACCGAGATGAGGAAAACATTTTTCACACAGAGAGTTGTGAATCTCTGGAATTCTCTCCCACAGAAGATCGTTGAGGCCAGTTCATTGGCTATATTTAAGAGGGAGTTAGATGTGGCCCTTGTGGCTAAAGGGATCAGGGGATATGGAGAGAAGGCAGGTACAGGATACTGAGTTGGATGATCAGCCATGATCATATTGAATGGCGGTACAGGCTCGAAGGGCCGAATGGCCTACTTCTGCACCTATTTTCTATGTTTCTATGTTTCTATTACCGTAAATCTCCGAGTTCGAATCAGGGCAAACTCGGGAGAGCTCTTGGAATGAACTCGTACTGTGGGACAGGGCTTTAAGAATTTCATTGTACTGATATCCTGGTGCTTATGACAATTGAAGACATTTGACTCTTACGGTATGATTCATAAGTTTGCAGATTGCAAGAAAATTGTTCGAGTTATGACAGTGAGGAAGGCAGTCAAACAATACAGCAGGATATGGTTCAGTTGGAAAGATGGTGGAGAGTTGGCAGGTGGAGTTTAATCTGGACAAGTGTGAGGTGATGCTCTCTGAGGACTTTGAGTGCTGTTCCAGGAGAGAATCTATTGCAGTCATCTATAATATAATTTGACTGGATAGCATGCAGAACATGCATTTCAATCCATCTTTGTTGATGTGTCAATAAATAAACCATAGAGATTTAAGACCAGAACATCATGGTTAGGTTTAGAATTTATTTTTCACACAAAGGGTGGGTGGGTGTGTGGAACAAGCTGCCAGAGGACGTAGTTGAGGCAGTGACTATCCCAACGTTTAAGAAACAGTTAGACAGGAACATGGATAGGACAGGCTTGGATGGACCAAACGCAGGCAGTAGGGATATGTTGGCCGGTGTGGGCAAGTTGGGCCAAAGGGCCTGTTTCCATGCTGTATCACTCTATGGCTCAATAACTTACACCATTAAGACAATGCCTTTGGAACGTAAAATCACCTTTTAACATTCTTCCCAAGTAAAATCAAACCAAGTGAAGCTACATTAGGACATATAAGGCAAAACTACATTGGATATTGCCCAGTCTGTGAAGAGTATGATCACCTCACGATTGACAATAGACAATAGACAACGGGTGCAGGAGTAGACCATTCGGCCCTTCAATGTGATCATTCTGATCATCCCCAATCAGTACCCCATTCCTGCTTTCTCCCCATATCCCCTGAATCCATTATCTTTAAGAGCCCTATCTAGATCTCTCTTGAAAGTATCCAGAGAACCGGCCTCCACCGCCCTCTGAGGCAGAGAATTCCACAGACTCACAACTCTGTGATTGAAGTGAACTACAGAAAGCACTGCCTCATGGAAGCAGTTAATATCATCAAAGACTCACATCACCTCTTGAGGCTACCATTGGGAAGAAGGTACAGGAACCTGAGAACAATGACAGTTCAAGAACAGTTTCTTCCCACCAACCTTCGGGTTTTGAACCACCCTGCACAACACTAAGCACAACCCTACCTCAACACCAAACTGCCAAGGACTTTGCACGACTGACATTGCTCCAAGTACTTTGTTTTTTTACACTGTCATGATCTGGTTTACTTTGAAAAAGTGAGAATTTATTGCAGAATTATTTTTTGTTGCTTAATGTGCCTCTAAAGCAGCAGCAAATAAAAATGTTATTGTTCCAATTCATATCTGCTGCACATGACAATTAAACACATAAATCGGCAGTCAGGCTTTAAGCTGCATCAATAAATATGAGCAGGTATGGGCAGAGAGGTTGCAAATTTCAAATCAGCTCACCACATGCACAGCTCTCCTCACCATTGAAAGCATCTACTTAAGGCGCTACCTCAAGAAGGCAGTATCTATTATCATGGATCCCCACCATGCCCTCTTCTCACTGCTAATATTGATCCCCACCATGCCCTCTTCTCACTGCTAATATTGATCCCCACCATGCCCTCTTCTCACTGCTAGCATTGGGCAGGAGGTACAGAAGCCTGAGGTTGCATACCACCATATTTAGGAACAGCTACTTTCCTGCAACCATCAAATTGTTGAACCAATCTGCACATCCTTAATCCTACCTTGACAACAGAGCACTATCGTAGAGTTGTGTTTTTTTTCTGAAATTGTGTTTTGCACCCACGTCCTGTCTTTTTTCATTTTACTATCTTGCAGAATTTTAAGTGTAATCTATGTATAATTGATGTTTTTCTGTGTTTGTCTGAATTGATAAGCTTAGGATGCTACTGTAAGCAAGATTTTGATTGTACCTGAATCTCACCAACCTTGTGCATTTGACAATAGACCCGCAAAATGTACAGTTTGGGATCCAGGTAGCTGAAGGCTCCCAATGGTGGAAATGCTCTGTTGAAATGCTTAAATTGATTGAAGAAACAGAAAAAGAAAATACCCGCCTTTTCCACCTAAATTCGAGTGAAAAGAGAATGAACAACTTGGAAGGTCATTCAGCTCATGGGATCTATGCTGTCCCTGGTGCAACAAAAGGGTCTCCAATCTGAAAACATTGAATCTGTGGGAGAGAAATAACAGAGAAATAGAGCCTGACCAACTGAGCATTTCCAACATTTTTTGCCTTTGTTTTGTTTAGATTTTCATCACCTGCTAGATATCATTTGTCAAAGTTATAGGGAGAAGGCAGAAGAGGGGTTAGGAGGGGGAGAAAGATCAGCCATGATTGAATGGCGGAGTAGACTTGATGGGCCAAATGGCCTAATTCTACTCCTATCTCTTATTATCTTATGATGTTTAGGCCCCATTCCCCTCCATTTATTTCCTTTTGCGCCTGCAACATATTCTCACACACACCCAGCCCCATCGATTATTCATAACTTTAGTTTCAAGTTAAAGGTTTCAAGTTTACATTTAGTGTCACTGTACCAATCGGTACAGCGAGATTTGGGTTGCATACAGCCATACAAATAAAAAGAACACAACACACAAAATAATTTAAAACTTGAACATCCCCACACAGTGGAATCAATGTTTCCCACTGTGGGGGAAGGCAATAAAACTTCAGTCATCTGCCTCCATGTTCACCCGTGGTCAGGGCCTATTGAAGCCTCCGCAGTCACCGCAACGGCGGCCTGATGTTTCAAGCCCTCTCGCCGGTTGATGGAACTCCGGCGTCGGAAGAACACTCTCAGCGGCTTGGAGTTCCGAATCGGCGCTTCCTCCGGGTGGGGAGGAGGGGGAAGGGGGGGGGTGGGGGGAGGGGGGTGTTTTTTGGGGTGGGAGGTACTCCACTCAGCAGTCACCAGCCGCGGCACCACACAGCACCGCTCAGTTCCACTAAGCAGCTTCCCCCGACTCCACTCACCGGCTTCCCCCGACTCCACACAGCAGCTTCCCCTGACTACACACAGCGGCTTTTCCCGACTCCACACAGCAATTTCCCCCGATTCCACATGGCCTGTGGACTCAGCCCCACTTCCTGGGCTTTATTTTCCTCACCCGGAAGGGGCGTTACCTTCATGGTGACTGACGGGCGAGAAGACCAATCTGCTGATCTCACAATTTTTTAAACCTTCATAAATTTTGTAATATTCCACCGATCAGAACAAAACAAGGTGCACTTGGAGCAGAGGTGAGCGGTGAGTAAGGTGGCGAAAAACCCTAGCGATTATAGGGTACCGTTTTTGCGCAATTAAAAAAAAAAGCAATCCAGAACCTCGTGTATGGTGATATGTAGGACTAACAAGAGAAAGTGCTAATGTAGTTGAATGGTTATTTTTTGGACTCGGCCTTAGATTTGCAAGGATGATGCCAGGACTCAAGGGGTGAGTTATTGGGAGAGGTTGGGCAGGCAAGGTCTTTATTCCTTGAAGACTGAGGTGATCTTATGGAGATATATCAAATAATGAGAGGCACAGTTAGGCACACTTTTTCTCAGAATTGTGCAATAAAAGTTAGAGGGCATATGTTTAAAGTTAGAGAGGAAAGATTTAATGGGAACATGGAGGGCAACTTTTACACACAGACAATCGTACATGGAACAAGCTGCCAGAGACAGTGATTAAGAAAGGAATTTAAAAAATCAATTTATAAGACATTTGGACAGGTATATAGAGAAGGGTTAGAGTGATATGAGGCAAACACAGGCAACTGTTTAGTTTAGTTTAGAGATACAGCATGGAATGAAGCCCTTCGGCCCTCCGAATCCATGCTGACCAACGTTCTTCATACCCTACACATAGGATAACTTAATTTTTTTTTAACTGAGCTAATTAACCTACAAACCTATGCGTCTTTGGAGTGTGGGAGTAAACCAGAGCACCTGTAGAAGGCCCATGTGGTCACCGGGAGAACGTACAAACTCCAGACAGACTGCTCCTGTCGTCAGGAACAAATGGGTCACTGGTGCTGTGAGGCTTAATAGGACAAATGCAGGTGGGCATGGTGGTTATAATGGAAGAGATGGGCCGATGGGCCTTTTCCTGAGCTATACTACATCTATGACTGTCACTGCAAAGTTTTGGCTACTGTCAGTTCAAGTACTGCCTGATGTATAGACTAGCTCATCCAGCACCAGTGATCCTCCACCTCCTGCATTGCTTGTATTGTTTCCTAGTCTGGCCAGGCCTCAATCTTGAAAGTTCTCATACTTGTTTTCAAATGTGCTTTTGCTTCTCCCTTTCTCTGTAACCTCCTCCAGCATGGATCTGCTAATGAATGTCAGGAATTGGGATGTCATCCAGCAATGTTTACGATAACCAAAACTAAGCTACAAAATAGTGACAGTTACAGAAAGGCATAAAACATTCTGCATAATCCAATTCAATTTAGAAAAGCTCTATTTCATGCTCATTTATATTTCCAAAATGTTCTGTTTTAATCCCCTTTCTAAGCGTAAAACTAAAACAAAATAAACTTCCCAAGTTCCATCCTAATCTTACATCCTACATAATCAATCCAGCTGTAGATGTCAAATTGTGAAATTTCTATGTTCCCAAAGGAGAGAACTGCTTTGTATTAAATTATCTCCTATTGATTTGGGAGTGTTTATATTTAATGGTCATGGGAGACTCATGGTCTGTGCTGTCAGGAAGCATTATCCATCTGCGGTGAAAATAATTCAGTGAACCCATGAAGTACAACATGTGCTTCACATCATTCAACATGTCAAGGCTGGCCAGATGACATGGCTGCTTCTGTGCATGAGGATTCAATCCACTGTTACCTGAAGGGAGGCAAATTTCAATAGCCACTGCAATAGGGCCTGTTACTGCCAGGATCAGATTTCACGTCAAGATGGAGAGATCCAACGTTCATTCCGTGTTCTCACTGCATCTGCAGTCAGCGAGGTGCTTTTGAAGGTGCAGTCACTGCAATGATGGAAGAGAGCTCAAGAAATAGTCATAAGTGATAAGAATTAGGCCCAACAAGTCTACTCCGCCATTTAATCATGACTGACCTATCTCTCCCTCCTAACACATACTACTGCCTTCTCCCCATAACCCCTGACACCCGCACTAATCAAGAATCTATCTGTCTCTGCCTTAAAAATGTCATGTTTGACAAATCTATTGGAATATTTGTACCTAGCATAATAGTCAAGGTGAAAAAAGAAATCCGTTGATGTGGTCTATGTGGGATCCAAGTCTATAACAAGATGCCACACAAGAGATTATTAATATAGAATAATCATATAGAAATTAATATTAGAGCATGTAGTATTAGGAATATTACACTGATAAACAGTGAAGATTAGTAAACAAGGAGAAGACAAGGGAAATAAATAATTCACTTTTAGTTGTGGGACCGAGATCAGTTGGCATTGCAGGAAACAGTGACAAGGGCCAGGTACTCTATGCTCACAAAGATGGAGGAGGCAGTAATGCTCAACACACTGGATAAACACTTGGAGCCTTTGTCAACAAGTAGCATTATAATGGACAACGTTTCCATAATTGGCATAGACGTGATGGGCGACATGGCCTTGCTTGCTGGAAATGTCTAAACGTTCAGGAGAAGGGTTTGTGACCAAAATAAGCATATATCTGAAAAAGAGTGAATGAGGTCTTCTCATTATGAAAAGACGTCTTGCCTGGGATGAGCCCTGCCTGGAATGAGCCAAGCAACACTGACCCATCATCAGACTTGACATCCTCTGCCGTTCCTTCACTGAAAACAACGAAAACTGACGCAAACAGCTGTGCACGGAAAGCTTCCACAAACAGCATTGCCAGGTAATACATTTCTGGCTGTGTTGGCCAGGTAATAAATGTCCGAGACACTGGGAACAGTGATTGCTCTTTTTGCTGTGGATTCTTTTGCATCTGAGCTGAGCAGAAAACCCTTAACATCTTCTCTGTCAAGTCCAAATACGTCAATTCGAGTTGCTTGTCATATGCACAAATAAAGAAACAGTGAAAATATTTAATTATTACAATACAAGTCGAAGACTGTGCCAGAGGTGGTCCTCAAAGTTCCGTTGCCCAATGCTATACTGATAGAGTTATCAGCTCTGGATTACTGCAGTGTCAGCCTGTTAGAGGAATAACCATGTATTTACAAACTGCTTTCAAAGACTACACACAATCCTAATTGAAACCATCCCTTTGGGATGCATCACTGCTTGGTAAGTCGGCTGCTCTGCTCCAGATTGCAAGAGATTTATGGACGTGGCTCAGTCCATCACACAAACTGGCATCTGCTCCCTCCCCTCCTCCCCCAATGATTCCGTCATAACTGCACACAGGTTTGGGAAAGTAGCCAACATAAACAGGGATAACACACACCCCAGTCATTCTCTCTTCTCCCTTCTCATGTCGGGGAGAAGATACAAATGCTGGAAAGTGCACAACACCAGATTCAAGATAAGCTTCTTCACCACAGATATCAGGCTCCTGAACAGACCTCCTTTTTGCAAATGTATTCCCGATCTTCTAACTTACTCATTGCAGTCCTGGCAATTTTGTTTTAATCTGCAGTTTTTTTCATAGTTGTAACACTATATTCTGCATTCCGTTTATTTTCTCTGCTGCAACTACCTGCTGCGTTCAGATCTTGTGTGATTGTATCCATGTATAGCATGGCTAGCATGCTAAACATTTTTCATTGTATTTTTGTGTACATGAGAATAATAAAACAATACCAAAGCCAATAGCAATACCAATTCCAAATATTAATCTCCAAGCTAATAAATGTTGTATCCACTGTGGATTAGTTAGATTAGCAACAGCCAACTAATTCATAAAGAATCTCATTAAAAACAACATTTTCAGCAACTCAAACAATCTTTGTGTCATCTGCAAATCAATCTATCTATATTTACGTCCAAGGCATTTTATATGTCATAAGCAGCAGAGGTCCCAGCACAGATCCTTGTGGAACTCCATCAATCACAGTCCTCCAGCCAGAATAACACCCTTCCACCACACCCACTGTCTTCTGTAAGTGAGTTTGTTCTGAATCTATACGACCAAGTCAAACAAGAGGACATGACTTGAGAATTAAAGGACAGAAGTTTAGGGGTAACATGAGGGGGGACTTCTTTACTCAGAGAGTGGTAGCTGTGTGGAATGAGCTTCCAGTGGAAGTGGTGGAGGCAGGTTTGATTTTATCATTTAAAAATAAATTGGATAGGTATATGGACGGGAAAGGAATGGAGGGTTATGGTCTGAGTGCAGGTAGATGGGACTAAGGGAGAATAAGTGTTCGTCACGGACTAAAGGGCCGAGTTGGCCTGTTTCCGTGCTGTAATTGTTATATGGTTATATGGTTATATGGTTATCTATATTAACGATTTAGACGTTAATGTGTTTGGTATGATTAGTAAATTTATGGTTGACATAAGAGGAGAATGATTTAAAGGGAACCTGAGGCAACCTTTACACACAGAGGGTGGCGTGTATATGAGCTGCTAGCGGAAATGATAGAGATGGCTTCATTTAGAATGTGTAAAAGATGCTATGACAAGGGCATGGATTGTAGGAGTTTGCAATGATACGTGCCAGTCACAGGCAAATGCGAGTGGCTTGGTTAGGCACCTTGGAAGGCATGGATGAGTTGGGCCAAAGGGCCTGTTTCTATGCTGTATAGCTCTATGACTCCAGTAGAAGATTGCTTATGGCATTGCTGCTGAAGATATCCCATAGTTTAAGGTAAGAGGGAAAATATTTAGGGGACCCAAGGGGCATCTACACACAGAGGGTAATGTGTATATGGAACGAGCTGCCAGGTGCAAAAGAGCAGCCAGATGTGGCCTTTATTTTGCTAACCACTGGATATAATCCACCTTGTTTCTAATACAACTCCCTGAATTTCTTGGCATAAGAGGTTTCGCTTCCAAGCAGTTATCCAATTTCCTTTCGAAATTACTTCTGTATCAGAATTTCCTGTAGAACCTGTTATTCTGATTGTGAGAGTGCACTGCATCAAAAAACATACTCTTCGCTCGATTGTCCCAATTATCGTCAAGCTGTGACTTCTGATTACTCTGTTCCTGTCAGTGCAAGAGTTTCATCAAATCGTTCTATCAGAACCCTTATAATTTATGGCACGGAAGTTGGATAGAAACTAAAGGTTGAAATTCTTTCTGTCAATAATTGCAGCAGAAGTATTTGGCATGAGAGGAGAAGGTTGAGCCGTGTATCTGTTTTATTGCTTAAATGATCAATTCCTTACAATAATGCCATCAACTGTCTGGCGTCTGCAGGGCTGGATTAACCATTGAGCAAAATAAGCACGTGCTTAGGGCATCAAGGGAAGGGGGGCACCACAGAAATGGTAAATGGTTTACGGCACAAAAGAAATCACTTTAAACTTGCTAAAATAATATTCGAAGTGGTTTATATGATCGGAAATATAGAAGTGGATGTGTTACGTAAGATTAATTTTGAGGATCTGATCCTCCCTTTTCATCTGTGCATTAATTGCCTCATATTGTGTTTTGAATTGTATTCTGTCTTTACTTTGTGTACTAGTCATGTCTCTACTATTTATTTCATTCCCCTTACATGTTTTTCCTCTATCTGCTAAATTTTAGGTGTCCTTGAGACTCTTGAAAGGCGCCCATAAATAAAATTTATTATTATTATTATTATTAATTTAAAAAAGTAGGAGAAAACTTTTCAAATATAAATAAAGTGGAAGTATACAAAACTAAACATTGTGTCATTTTGAAAAATAAAAAAATATTTTATGGTTTATTATTGTTTATATTTTGAATTACATATATATGGGGGCACCAAAATCTTTTAAGTGCTTAGGGCCTCTATGGGTCTTATCCGGTCCTAGGCGTCTGGGATTAAGTTGTAACATACCTTGGTCATCATCAAAGCAACCACATTCCTACTCAATATTATTGTCCCTGCTTCACCTCAGCCATGAGAACCCTTAACCATATCTTAAATCACCTGTGAACGTGGCCTTCTCTTGGTCAGCCTTCCTCATTCTACCTTTGTTAACCTGAGCTCATCCATTTGTGCAGCAGTAGAGCTGCTGCCTCACAGTGTCATAGACCCTGGTTCGATCCTGACTATGGGTGCTGTCTGTACCATGTTTGTACGTTTTTCCTGCAACCATGTGCATTTTCTCCGGTTGCTCCGGTTTCTTTCCACACTATAAAGATGTACTGGTTTGTAGGTTAATTGGCTTCGGTAAAATTGTAAATTGTCCCTAGTGTGTAGGATAGTAGGACAGTGTACAAGGTGATCGCTGGTTGGCAAGGTCTCAGTGGGCTGTTGAGTCTGTTTCTGCCCTGTATCTTTAAAGTTTAAAGTATAAAGTCTAAAGTCAAATTGCTGTATTCCACTTCCTACCTTGCACCCCTCATCATGCTGACTAATGTACTTTTGTAACCAATTATACAATAGAACATAGAACATAGAATTGTACAGCACAGGAACCTCCTCTTCGACCCACAATGTTTGTGCTGAACATGATGCTTAGTTAATCTGCCCGTACATGATCCATATTTGTCTATTTCCTACACTATCATGTACCTATCTAAAAGACTCTTGAACTCCACTACCATCTCTGCACCTAATCTATATCCCATTGTATCTTCTGACAGCATCGACATGGATGGGTTTTTGTGCTGAATTTTGTATCTCTGATTTAGAGCTATCACACCAAATGGAGTTGTGCTTTAAGCTACCCTGAAATGTCTTCCCTTAACCTATGAATAAGGGGAAATCTATACATATGGCAATCCTGGACTTTTCGAAAGCATTCGATAAAGTTCCTCATGAAAGGCTCCTAGGAAAACTGGATTACTATGGCATCAGAAATAGTCTACATAATAGGATTAGGGACTTTCTCACAAACTAGATGCAGAGGGTAGCCTGTGAAGGAAACATTTCGTCAGAAGAACATGTACTGTCAGGAGTATCGCAAGGCATGGTCCCCAGACCACTGTTGTTCCTGACGTACATTAATGATCTACCTGAACACATAAATTGGAAAACAAGACTCTTCGCAGATGATTGTCTTGTATATACACCTGTCACTGATGTAGAGGATATGAATGCCTTACAACAAGACCTTAAGTCCTTGGATTTATGGCAAAACACATGGAAGATAAGCTTCAACGAAACCAATTATAGTAATTTCAAACAAGAAGAAACCACCTACTTGAGACTATGTCTTCTGTGGACAAATACTTCATCATACAGATTCACAACCATACCTTGGAGTTCATCTTGATAACAAACTTTTGTGGAGGGAACACATGGACAACACGGTCACTAAAGCCAACCCGGACACGAGGATTCCTTAGACAAAACCTCTGGTTCTGCCCATTGGAAGTGAAAACCACAGCATATACAACATTGGCTAGACCCTTACTGGAATACGCTTCACGCGCATGGGACACATTCAAATCTGGTCATATCAACAAACTAGAAGAGGTACAGAGGAAAGCAGCACGCTTTTACATCGGGAACTACAATAGAGGTAGCAGTGTCACCCAGATGCTGTCCGACCTGGAGTGGGAAATGCTGGAAACAAGAAGGGCAAGGAACAGACCAGCCATGTTGTACAAGATTCATGAGGGGATTGTGGCCATATTCGGGAGATCTTCCAGTCTGGATTTAAAACCACGCACAGCACGGAGTCAGCATTGCTAAGGGTTTTTAACGATATCCTCCTGGCTAATGATTCTGGGGATTGTGTGGTTCTTGTCCTGCTGGACTTGTCTGCCGCCTTTGATACAGTGGACCATAATATCTTATTATCTTGGCTACAGCAGTTAGTGGGCATCTGCGGCAGTGCCCTGGGATGGTTCAGGTCCTATCTGGCGGGCAGAACCATGTGTGTTAGCCTTGCTGGGTTTGAACCCTCTTCCGCTCCCCTGTCATATGGGGTTCCACAGGGTTCGATTCTGGTGCCCCTGCTTTTCTCGCTGTACATACTTCCTCTGGGTTCCATCCTTAGAAAGCATGGCATCTTCTTCCACTGTTATGCAGATGATACCCAGCTTTATTTGCCGCTGAGGGGGGAAGATGCCTTTTCTGTAAAATCGCTTCTGTCTTGTCTTGATGACATTAAGTCCTGGTTGGCCCTAAACTTTCTTGGATTTAATGAAAAGAAGACAGAGGTGATTTTATTTGATCCCAATGGCTGCCGTGAACCTCCATTTGTTGATTTAGGTCCATTGTCAAGGTACGTGAAGCCAACAGTTGTGAACCTGGGTTTTAGGATGGACAGTGACTTTAAATTAGATCGCCAAATATGCGCGGTGGTTAAGTCCAGCTTCATTCACCTAAGGAAGCTGGCGAAGGTGAAGCCCATTCTCGAGCGGCAGCATTTTGAGACAGTAATCCATGCCTTTATTACATCTAGGCTGGATTACTGTAACGCGCTCTATTTTGGTGTTGCTCGTTCTTCACTGGCTCGTCTCCAGTTGGTTCAGAATGCTGCTGCTCGCCTTTTAACAGGGACTCGAAAGAGGGAGCACATATCGCCAATTCTGGCCTCCCTACACTGGCTCCCGGTGCACTTTCGGGTTCATTTTAAGATACTGTTATTTGTTTTTAAATCTTTGAATGGGCTCGCCCCGCCTTACCTCTCTGAGCTGCTCCACCCATACGCTCCTGCCCGGTCCCTCAGGTCAGCTGGTCAGCTGCTCCTGGAGGTACCGAGGTCTAGTCGGAGGCTCAGAGGGGATAGAGCCTTCTCTGTTGCTGCTCCGGCACTCTGGAACACCCTGCCGTTGCACATCAGACAGGCCCCCTCACTGTCCATCTTCAAATCCAGTGTTAAAACGCATTTGTACTCCCTGGCTTTTGACCATGCCTGAGGCTTTGCTTCTGTTTGTGGTGTTTTTGATGTTTCTTTATTTTACATGTCTTTTCCTACTATTTCTTTTGATTGTTATTTTTGGTGTGTATTAACTTTTTTGTCAATGATTAGTGATGTACAGCACTTTGTTGCAGCTATGTTTGTTTTTAAAGTGCTCTATAAATAAAATTATTATTATTATTATTATTATAACTGTAGATAGATACATAACTTACTCAACAGAAAGGAGAACAAGAAAGAGAAATGATATGCAAATAGAAATCCCATTCGCCAGGCCAGATATTTATAAGAACTCATTCTTTGTAAGAACCTTAAGGGAATGGAATAAAATAGACAACAATATAGTCAAATCACCTTCACTAGACAGTTTTATGGGGGCACTAACGGCACGTTAGTATGCACAACATATCCAAGTTGGCGATATGCAGAGTACTGCCCTGCCGACTACAAATTCGGAAGATTCAGAAGAATCCCCCTCTGAGCTGGACTGAGATGTATCTCTGTGTTAAATCTGTTGGTCATCTGTGTCTGGACACATGGTCTGGACACACTGTGTCGCATCACAATCCTTGACTACAAATGGAACAAAAAGTTGGACATGATGTGTAAGACTTTTAATATAGAACCATGGGTACAGAAAAAGGCCAGGGAGATGTAGGTACCAAATTAGCAAACCTATTCAAAGAAGTGTCTGATTTTTTTACTTTAGGGAAATCTAATTATGGGGATCCAACAGGAAATGGGAAAAGGATAGCAATAGACTTTGAGAGAAGATGAGAACCAGCTGGTATAATGGGCTGATCAGTGGCAGATGGCATTTAATGCAAAAAATATGAAATATTATATTTTCGTAGGTGAATTAGAAGACGCAATATAAATTAGGGATCACAATTCAAACAGAAATTCAGGAACGGAAGATCCAGAGATAAATGTATATAATTCGTTTAAGTGGCAGGGCAGTTTGATAAATTAGATAGAAACCTGGGGAATTTTAGTCTTTACTTAGTAGGGTAAAAGGGAAGTAAAGTTAGGAACATGGTTAAAATAACATAGGGGGTTGAGAGTTTTATAAGCGGAGGCCCAATCTGCCAAAGTAGGGAGATTACGGTGAACCAAATAATCTATTCTCGTGATTTTGAATGAAGGATAAATTAGGGCCAGGAATTCTAGGTAAAGAATTCCAACAATTCATGACCTTTTAAGGGAAGAAATTCATCTTTGCTTCTATCTAAAATGTGTGGTGCCTCGTTTTGTAACTATGCCATCAATTCTAGATTTGCCAAAAGATGTAGTATTGCCTCAGGATTTACTGTATCGACCCCCCCTCCAAATCTTACATATTTTAATAAGAATACTGACCTCCTTCTGAACTCCAGCCTAACATCAAAAAGCACAGATGGTTACAGTACTGAAGAGGTTCATTTGATTCTATATTGGCAGTATGTAAAATAAATTCAACCAGTCCCCCTCTCCCACCCTTCAAGCCAGGACATACACAATAAATTATAAGACCCTGGAAGATATTGTAGAATAGAGAGACCTGGACTACAAGTACATACATAGATTCCTGAAAGTGGTGAGATAGAATGGTGAAGAAGGCATTTGGAATGGTTCCCTTCATCGTTCAGGGCAGGGAATAACCCATTCCTTCTCTCCAGAGATGCTGCAGCTATTTGTGTCTATCTTTGGTTTAAACCAGCATCTGCAGTTCCTTCCTACACAGGGAGTACAAGGCGTTGGGATGACATGTTACAGCTGTACAAGACATTGGTGAGACCGCACTTAGTTCTTTTTTAGTGGAAGCATATTATTCATTTGGAAAGGGTGCAGTTAGAAGTAGAGTAGATTGGCTGTGTTTTTTTTGCCGGGGAGCATAAGAAGGTGACATAACAAAGGTATACAAAATTATGTGGGACATAGATGAGGTGAATAGTCACAGTCTTTTTCCCAGGGTAGGGGAGTTTAAAATGAGAGGGCATAGATTTAAGATGAGAGGGGAAATATTTAAAGGGGAGACTTTATAGATGGCAAAGGTTGAGAGGAATATGGATCAAGTGCAGGCAAATAGGACTAGCTCAAGTTCGGCCCTGGGTTAGAATAGAATAGTATAGAATAGAATAGAATAGAATAGAATAGAATAAAATAGAATGTATTTTATTGTCATTCAAACAGCTTGGTTTGAACAAAATTGCATTTTCTACAGTAAAAAACCCAAGACCCCCACTTAACATAGTTACATAAACATCCATCACAGTGGATCTCCAACATCTCCTCACTGTGATGGAAGGCAAAGTCTTATCTCTTCCCTTTGTTCTTCTCCCGCGGTCCAGCAGTCCAACTGCAGCATCGAGGCAAACTGGGGTTCCCGATGTTAAAGCCCTCGGCGTGCGATGGTAAGTCCTGTGGCTCTTTAAGCTGCGCCAGGTGATGTTAGGCCCCGCTCCGAGTCCTTTAAACCCCACGATTCCGGCGGGGAAAGTTGCCGTTGCGGGAGCTCCGAAAAGCGGTCTCCCACCAGGGACCTGCGAGCTCCCGATGTTACCATCCACCGGGCCTGCGGCCGGAGCCTCCGATGCTCCGAAGTCGGGTCACAGCCACGCGCCACCACAGCTCCTCCCGCTCCGAAGACGGCCAGCTCCGCGATGTCAGGTCTTAGGGGACTATTGGTCTTCTTGCTAATTATTTTTATTCTATATCTCTTGGATTTCACTCTTTCATCTATGGGAAAATATTCTCCCATGTCTGGGGTGACACGGTGGCACAATTAATGGAACCACATTCTCACAACTCCTTGACCTATTTTTCCATAGTTTAGATTGGTTTAGTTTATTATTGTCACGTGTACTGAGGTACAGTGAAAAGCTTTTGTTTGCATGCTATCCAGTCAAAGAAAAGACTATACATGAATAGAATCAAGCCAAACACTGTTCACAGATGGTGTCTTAACAGTGCCATATAACATGGAAACAGGTCTTTTGACCCAACACCTTCATGCCAACAAGGTGCTTACCTGATCTAATCCCATTTGTCTGCATTTGGCCCACATCTCTCTGAAGCCTTCGGGTAGATTTGTCCTGCTCGAGATCAGGGGCCAACCAGGTGTGCAGGAAGGAACTGCAGATCCTGGTTTAAACTGAAGATAGACACAAAATGCTGGAGCAAAGAGAGACCAGAAGCATCACCCATTGCTTCTCTCCAGAGATGCTGCCTGTCCCTGCTGAGTTGCTCCAGGATTTTGTGTCTATCTTCAGACAACCAGAAATTGTTTTCAACAGCCAATGGGTGGAGGAGTAGGCCATTTGGACCGTTGAACCAGCACCGCCATTCAATGTGATCATGGCTGATCATCCCCAATCAGTACCCCGTTCCTGCCTTCTTCCCATATTGCCTGACTCTGCTATTTTTAAGAGCCCTATCAAGCTCTCTCTTGAAGGTATCCAGAGAACCGGCCTCCATCGCCCTCTTAGCCAGAGAATTCCACAGACTTACAACTCTCTGTGTTGAGAAAAGTGCTTCCTCATCTCTGTTCTAAATGGCTTACCCCTTATTCTTAAACTGTGGCCCCTGATTCTGCACTGCCCCATCATCGGGAACATGTTTCCTGCTTCTAGCATGTCCAAACCCTTAATAATCTTATATGTTTCAATAAGATCCCCTCTCATCCTACCAAATTCCAGAGTATACAAGCTCAGCCACTCCATTCTCTCAAGATACAAGATACAAGATAAATTTATTTGTCACATGTGCCAGTTGGCACAGTGAAATGAGATAACCCTACAGCCATACAATAAAAATAAAGAACACAACACACGATAGAGTTAAACATAAAACATCCACACACAGCAGAATCAAAGTTGCCACTGTGAGGGAAGGCACCAAAGTCAGTCTCTTCATCTAAATCCTCTAATCAGCATATGCAGTCCCATCATCCTGGGAATTAACCTTGTGAACCTATGCTGCACTCCCTCTGTAGCAAGAATGTCCTTCCTCAAATTTGGAGACCAAAACTGCACACAATACTCCAGGTGTGCTCTCACTAGGGCCCTGTAAAACTGCAGAAGGGTCTCTTTGCTCCGATACTCTTGTTATGAAGGTCAACATGCCATTCGCTTTCTTCACTGCCTGCTATACCTGCATGCTTACTTTCATTGACTGATGAACAAGGATCCCCAGATCCCGTTGAGCTTCCCCTTTTCCCAACTTGACACCATTTAGATAGTAATCTGCCTTCCTGTTTTTGCTACCAAAAAGGCTAACCTCACATTTATTCACATTAAACTGCATCTGCCATGCATTTGCCCACTCATCCAACCTGTCCAAGTCACCCTACATACTCATAGCATCCTCCTCACAGTTCACACTCCCACCCAGCTTTGTGTCATCTGCAAATTTGTTAATGTTACTTGTAATCCCTTCATCTAAATCATTAATATATATTGTAAATAGCTGCGGTCCCAGCACCAAGCCTTGCGGTACCCCACTAGTCACTGCCTGCCATTCTGAAAGGGACCTGTTAATCCCTACCCTTTGTTTCCTGTCTGGCAACCAATTTTCTATACATGTCAGCATTCTACCCCCAATACCATGTGCCCTAATTTTGCCTACTAATGTCCTATGAGGGACCTTATCAAATGCTTTCTGGAAGTCCAGATTCACTACATCCACTGACTCTCCCTTGTCCATTTTCCTAGTTATATCCTCAACATTTTTTAGAAGATTAGTCAAGCATGATTTCCCCTTCGTAAATCCATGCTGACTCAGACCTGTTACTGCTATCCAAATGTGCCGCGATATTATCTTTTATGATTGACTCCAACATCTTCCCCACCACCGATATCAGTCTATAATTCCCTGTTTTCTCTCTCCCGTCTTTCTTAAAAAGTGGGATAACATTAGCTACCCTCCAATTCCCAGGAACTGATCCTGAATCTATAGAACATTGGAAAATTATCACCAATGCGTCCATGATTTCTAGAGCCACTTCCTTAAGTACCCTGGGATGCAGACCATCAGGCCCTGGGGATTTATCAGCCTTCAGTCCCATCAGTCTACCAAAGACCATTTCCTGCCTAATGTGAATTTCCTTCAGTTTCTCCATCACCCCAGATCCTCTAGCCATCAGGAAGATTGTTTGTGTCCTTAGTGAAGACGGATCCAAAGTACCTGGTGAACTCATCTGCCGTTTCCTTGTTCCCCATAATAAATTCATCCTTTTCAGTCTTCAAGGGTCCATCTTTGGTCTTAACTAATTTTTTCCTCTTCACATACCTAAAGAAGCTTTTACTATCCTCCTTTATATTCTTGGCTAGCTTACCTTCGTTCCTCATCTTTTCTCCCGTATTGTCTTTTTAATTATCTTCTGTTGCTCTTTAAACGTTACCCAATCCTCTGGCTTCCTGCTCATCTTTGCTATGTTGTACTTCTTCTCTTTTATTTTTATACTCTCCCTGACTTCCCTTGTCAGCCACGGTCGCCCCTTACTCTCCTTGGAATCTTTCTTCCTTTGGAATGAACTGATCCTGCACCTTCTGCATTATTCCCAGAAATACCTGCCATTGTTGTTCACTGTCATCCCTGCTAAGGTATCCCTGTTAGGGTATCTTCAAAAAAGGAATCCAAATGCATAAGAGCAATTGAAGGCTCCGCAAAGGAGTATCTTATAGTAGGCGAGGCTGGTGGGAATTGAACAGACAGGAATAATAAATGGATGCTGAAGAAGGTGCAGATGATGAAATCCAGAGCCACAAACAATCTGCTGGAATAACTCAGTGGGTCAAAATCATCTTAGAAAGAATGGTTAACATTTCCGGTTGAAACGCAACATTATTATTCCACAGCAAAGCCTCTTCAAAATGTGCTGACTTTGAAAAGGTTTTCCTCTTCTCTCTGATAGCTGTGCCTGGTATCATAGAACATAGAACATTGAACAGTATAACACAGGAACAGGCTCTTCAGCCCACAATATCTGTGCTGAACATGTTGCCAAGACCAACTCATTGTTGCCTGTTCATCATCCAGATCCCCGTCCATTTGCTGCATATCCAGGTGGCTTTCAAAAAAATGTTTAAATGCTATGATCATATCTGCCTCAACCATCATCCTTGGCAGTGTGTTTCAGGCACTCATCGTCCTGCATAAAAAAAGTGTAAAAGTGTAAAAAACTTGTACCGCACACCTCTTTTGAATGTTGCCTCTCTCAATTTAAAGCTGTGGCCTTTAGTATTTGATATTTTCATCCTAGGAAAATGGTTTTGACTGTCAATCCTATCTATGCCTCTCATCATTTCATATAGTTCTATCAGGTCTTCCCTCAACCTTTGGAGTTTCACAAACCAAGTCTGTCCAATCTCACGCTGTAGCTAATATCCCCTGATTCAGGCGTCATTCTGGTAAACCTTCACTGTAACCTTTCCATAGCTTCCACATACTGTACTTCCTTCATGGGATGACCAGAACTACATGCAATACTCTAAATACATCCCGACCTAAGTATTTTAAAGCTGCATCATGACTTCTCTCAATACATCAAGAGTGTCCACTGCCCTCCTGCTCTTCGACCATGTTCTTACGAAGACTTGCGACTAGTATGGAAATGTATGGATAAAGAATGGATAAAGAAAGAAAGTAAGGATAAATATAGAAACATAGAAGCTAGGTGCAGGAGTAGGCCATTCGGCCTTTTGAGCCTGCACCGCCATTCAATATGATCATGGCTGATCATCCAACTCAGTATCCTGTACCTGCCATACCCCCTGATCCCTTTAGCCACAAGGGCCACATCTAACTCCCTCTTAAATATAGCCAACAAACTGGCCTCATCTACCTTCTGTGGCAGAGAATTCCAGAGATTCACCACTCTCTGTGTGAAAAATGTTTTCCTCATCTCGTCCTAAAAGATTTCCCCCATATCCTTAAACTGTGACCCCTTGTTCTGGACTTCCCCAACATCGGAAACAATCTTCCTGCATCTAGCCTGTCCAACCCCATAAAGAATGGATTGACTGGGCTAAAGAATGGATCAACTGGGCTTATATTCACTGAAATTTTGAAGGATGAGAGAAGATCTTATAGAAACATATAAAATTCTTAAGGGATTGGACAGGTTAGATGTAGGAAACATTTTCACGATGTTGGGGGAGTTCAGAACCAGGGGTCACAGTTTAAGAATAAGGCCACTTAGGACTGAGATGAGGAAAAACCTTTTAACCCAGAGAGTTGTAAATCTGTGGAATTCTCTCCCACAGAGGGTAATGGAGGCAAATTCATTGGATATTTTCAAGATCGAGTTAGATTCTGTAGCTCTTAGAGTTAACAGAATCAAGGGATATGGGGAAAAAGTAGGAACGGGGCACTGATTTTGGATGATCAACCATGATCATATTGAATGGCGGTGCTGGCTCAAAGGGCCGAATGGCCTCCTCCTGCACCTACTTTTGATGTTTCGATGTTTCTACAGTCCTGATAACCATATAACCATATAACCATTACAGCACGGAAACAGGCCATCTCGACCCTTCTAGTCTGATGCAGGTTTTCGATCCTAACTATCCAGTATTCTTTTTCCCAAGAGCTGCCCACCCGCTGAATTCCTCTTGTTGCTTCAGAGAAATAATAAATGTTAGCTTTTATTTGATCAAAGTTCCCATTTTGAGATTGAATGTTATATTGACTGCCTGTTATTGAACATAAAGCTTTGCAAATCCACCATTGAATAAAGGGTTGCAATTGCTTTGTGATTAAAACCCTGATGTCCTTGATGAATTCCTCCTTGATGATTTTCCTTCTCATTTCCTTTTTCCACTTTAACCCTCAGGCATGGTCTCCATATTTCCTCAGTAATAATATAACGTTTTTCCCCCACAAATTAAACCCTGATCCATCTCAACACTTACATTCTACCAGCGTGCTGGCAAACAGCCCAGGTTTGTTGTCATTATTCTCAATCAAACACATATGAGTCAGAGAACTCTGGTTTAGTTTAGTTTAGTTTAGTTTAGAGGTACAGCGTGGAAACAGGCCCTTCGGCCCTCTGAGTCCGAGCCAACCAGCGACCCCCGCACATTAACACTATCCTACACACACTAGGGACAATTTACAATTTTACCAAGCCAATTAACCTACAAACCTGCACGTCTTTGGAGTGTGGGAGGAAACCGAAGATCTCGGAGAAAACCCACGCAGGTCACGTGGAGAATGTACAAACTCCGCACAGACAAGCACACGTAGTCAAGATCGAACCCAGGACTCTGGCGCTGTAAGGCAGCAAATCTACCGCTGCATCACCATGTTGCCCCATGCATATAGTTGATGCCCGTCTGTTAGCATTGCAACAACCAAAGTACAGGTTTGCAAGAAAATCTCTTCAGGACAAAGCTGCGTCAAAGTTGCATCTTCTGAAATTAGTATCCTCTCTCCCTGGTAATAATCTCTACATTCTCCCTTTAACATTACAACCACCTTGAATTATTACTCTCTCTTAACAGTCTTAGCCTCTTTGAACAGCCATCTTTATTATATACATTGACATGCTCCATTAAATATTATCTTTTAAAAGGTTGTACAACTTACATGATTTAATGTTACCTTTTCCACATTATATTCTATTTTATTAACATGTGAATCATTGGCACGTCGAATATTTATTGCATTCTATTAACTTTCAAGAATAATTTTCGAAGTGATGAAAGAGTCTGGTGAATTGGGGCTAGGATTTATTGCAAGTAACTAAAGCCCCACAAATTTGCGGCTGGGTTTCCTACTGCAGTAGGCTCCTACAAATAACAATGGGATGTTGCCTAAAAGGATGTTGGAGACAGGAACCTTCATCAAATTTAAACTGTGCTGGGAATGTAGTATAGTTTAGTATAGTTTAGAGATACAGCGCAGAAACAGGCCCTTTAGCCCACCCATGAGGGACAACTTACAATATTTGCCAAAGCCAATTAACCTACAAACCTGTACGTCCTTGGAGTGCGGGAGGAAACCGGAGCACCCGGAGAAAACCCACACAGTCATGGGGAGAATGTACAAACTCCAGGAGGTCAGGATCTCTGGCATTGTAAGGCAGCAACTCCACTGCACCACCGTGCCATCTGTCTGTGTACTTAAGGAACTGTGCCTCATAGATCTGTAGATTCTATGTTGGAAGCTACAGTGGTGGGCTGACATGGGTGTGTCCTCTTCAATCAGCACAGATACCATGGTCAGAATGGCTTCTTCCTGCATGATGAATTTTAAGTCATGGAGTCACATAACATGGAAAAAAATCCTTCAGACCACAAAGTCCGCGCTGATCATGCGACCCGCTTTCAGTAATCCCCGAGCAATCCTATTTTATTCTCTCCACATTTTCATCAACAATCCCCAGATTCCACCACTTCCTTGCATAGTAATTGAAATTTACTTACTTTACAGTGGCCAATTAACCCAGCACCCTGCTCATCCTGGTGATGTGGGACAAAACTAGAGAATCCAGGCAAAACCCAGTAACCCACACGGTAACATGGTCACATGGAGAATATTCAGGCAGCACTGGAGTTTAGGATTGGAGACATGCTGACATCAATGGAGCTGTGGAGCCTATTCAAGAAGCCATTGAACCATTCAGATGTGACACCGCTGTGATCTGATTTTTCCGCCTGAGTTCTTCCCTTAGCGTCCTTTACTCCACCTTGGCTCCACAATCTTTTGCCGATTTAAAAAAAATCTAGTTATCTCAGTTTTGATAACCACAACTTCCCACACAAGCTCTGTGACAAAAAGCAACCTGATTTTGGATGCTTTTGAGCCTGACTGTCCTCCTGATTACATTTTTATCTTTGTATGGTTCGTTGTCAACTTCCACTAGCTAACACTCATCTATTATACATTTTCCTTGATCTTTGTACTCGATTTTACACCTTAACGATTTAGACAAGGGATTTAAATGTGACAGCGGATGACACTAAGCTGGGTGGTAGTGTGAGCTGTGAGGAGGAAGCTATGAGGCTGTAGGGTGACTTGAATAGGTTGGGTGAGTGGGCAGATGCATGACAGATGCAGTATAATGTGGATACATGTGAGGTTATCCACTTTGATGGCAAGAACAGGAAGGCAGATATGGTAGGTCAGTCTGAAGAAAGGTCTCAACCCGAAATGTCACTCATTCCTTCTCTCCAGAGATGCTGCCTAAGTTACTCCAGCAATTTATGTCTACCTTCGTATTAACTGAATGGTGTCAGATTACGAAAAGGGGAGGTGCAACATGACCTTTGTGTGCTTGTACAGCAGTAAGCATGCAGGTACAGCAGGCAGTGAAGGAAGCTAATGGCATGTTGGCCTTAATTGCGGGAGGATTTAAGTTGAGAAGCAAGGAGGTCCTACTGCAGTTGTACAGGGCACTGGTGAAACCGCGCCTAGAGTATTGTGTGCAATTTTGGTCTCCTAATTTGAGGAAGGACGTTATTGTTATTGCAGCGTGCAGCATAGGTTCACAAGGTTAATTCCTGGGATGGCGGGACTGACATATGATGAAAGAATGGGTCAACTGGGCTTGTATTCACTGGAATTTAGAAGGATGAGAGGATATCTTATAAAAACATATAACATTCTTAATGGATTGGACAGGCTAGCTGCAGGAAAAATGTTCCTGATGTTGGGGGAGTCGAGAACCAGGGGTCACAGTTTAAGAATAAGGAGTAGGCCATTTAGTAATGAGATGAGGAAAATAAATTTCACCCAAAGAGTTGTGGATCTGTGGAATTCTCTGCCACAGAAGGCCAATTCACTTGACGTTTTAAGAGGGAGTTAGATTTAACTCTTAGGGTCAAAGGAATCAAGGGATATGGGGAAAAAGCTTGAATGGGGTACTGATTTTAGATGGTTAGCCATGATCATAGTGAATGGCGGTGCTGCCTCGATGGGGCAAATGGCCTACTCTTGCGCCTATTTTTTTTGTTTCTTACCCTTCCTTATCCCTGTGTCTCCCTCTCTTCTGGCGCACAGTCTGAAGACGGGTCTCAACCCGAAACGTCACTCATTCCTTCTATCCAGTGATGCTGCCGGTCCTGCTGAGTTTCACCAGGATTTTGTGTCTATGCTGATATTTCGCCTGAGTAGCACTAGTATAAACCTTTTTCCTCCTTGTATCTCCATCAAATATCTGAAACACCTCAATTAGACTATTTCATAATTTTTCATTAGGAAGGCTACACAAATCTTGCATGGGCCACCATTCATTTATAATTAACCATCCTTGTTGGTTTATACAAAGAATAGTTGACATGCAAAAACAATTTGCAGGCTGGAATTTAATAAAAGGGTTCATGTGGTTTATATATAAATTATTGGATATCTACAAGTGAATACAGGCTGGAATATAATTGAGGGGTCCATATGGTTTAAATAAAGAATAATTGGTACCCTAGGTTGGTTGTAGCCTTGATTGAGTCAAGGTGTACGGAATTTATTTTAAATTATTCTTTTAGGATATGATAGGTTAATATGTTTGTGGAGCCACTAAAGTTGGTGGTTAATGGACAATAAATAAGGTTATCTAAGATTATGATGGCATCTTGATCAACATTTCTCAACACCTGGCAGCTGGGCTTAGGTGTTGAGAAATGGAAGATGGAGTTTAATTCAGACAAATCTGTAAGGTGTTGCATTTTGGTAAGACAAACACTTACATGACATCCATAGTAAAAGCCATTGCTTTTGAGAGCATTACAGAACAGACAGTTGGGTCTTTATTCCCTGGAGCATAGGAGGCGGACGGTTAATTTTATAGAAGTATATAAATTTATGAGGGACTAAATAAGATGAATAGCTACAGTTTCCTCCCCATCATAAGGGAATCTAAAACTAGAGGGCATGGCTTCAATGTGAGAGGAGAAAGACTTAAAGGGTACTCAACTTTTTCACCATGGAGGACATCGCGGATGGAATGGTCCACCACAGGGATAGAGGTGGGAACAAATAGGTGATTTAAAAGAGTCTTGTACAGATACATGGAAGAAAAGTTTGGAGGAACATGGCTTGGATAGGCAATTGGGTCATCATGGATGAGTTGGGCTGAATGATCTGTTTCCGTGCTGTATAGCTTGGAACATATTTGGCAGGTATGTTACTTATTTTCTTCTCAGCACATGACTGAATGTGGACAATGCCTTATTGGACTGCTTCCTTATCTGTCAATAAATAAATTGAGTATTGTGCATCTTTTGTGCAAACTTTTCAACAAAGAGAAAGTTTCCACTTAGATACCCATTGACCATAGAAACATAGAAAATAGGTGCAGGAGGAGGCCATTCGCCCTTCGAGCCAGCACCGCCATTCATTGTGATGTTTACAATTTTACAAAGCCAGTTAGTCACAGTTTAACCAAGAAACACTGTCTTGATGTGAAAGGCAGCCTTTCTCATTTCCCATGTGGAGTTATTGTGTTACTGTGGAGTCGGAGACAAAGTCTTCCTGGAACACAAATCTTCAGCACTGCAGGTGCGATGTTGTTGTGGCCTGCAATGTGTTGATGTCAGATGGAGCCAAATACAGAATTGGAGACCCTCGGACTATGCTTAATCTGATTCAACTGGACTTTATTTTGCGCTAAACGTTATTCCCTTTATCATGTATCTGTACACTGCAGACGCTTCGATTGTAACCATGAATAGTCTTTCCTCTAACTTGTTTGCACGCAACAAAAAGCTGATGTCTGTACCTTGGTACACATAACAATAAACATGGGGCAGCACGGTGGCACAGAGGTAGAGTTGCTGCCTTACAGCGCCCGAGATCCGGGTTCAATCCTGGCTATGATCGCTGTCTGTATGGAGTTTGTACGTTCTCCCCGTGACCTGCATGGGTTTTCTCCGGATGCTCCCGTTTCTTCCCACACTCCACAGATGTACAAGTCTGTGGACTAAGTGGCTTTGTAAAATTGTAAAGTGTCCTGAGTGTGTAGGATAGTGTTAGTGATAGGGGATCGCTGGTTGTTGGGTACAAAGTGCTTGTTTCAGCGCTGTATGCCTAAACTAAACTAAACAGAATTACATATTTCAGCTCAGATGATTCAACAATAGTATTTCCGATGATGGATGTTAACATCCTCCCACGCTGAGGACATTCTGTGGTCTTATTATTCATCAAGTGCCGTTCAACATGGAAACATACTCATTTATCAGACGATGAAGTTGGAAAATACTCAGCTCGATTCTTGAATCATTTTATCTAGATATCTGCATTTTATGTGCAGAATAATGCAAGCCTGGAAGTATATTTAGCAATGTTACAACATTTTGAGATTTTAAAAGTCAAGTCTGCAATTTATCCCATCAGATAAAGCATAAAAATGTTTAATTTGACACCTAATTCACTTTCACATCTTCAGTATTAAAAAAGTTAAGCCATTTTTATACTCTGAAATTAGCATCTTGTTCCCTATTACTTTTCCATTGACTTAAGTCAAAAGCTGTGATGGGGGACAGTCAAAAGCCCATAACTTTATTAAAAATTAAGAGAACAATGAAATGTTCAGTTATTCTAGATTGAAGCATTCTGAAACAAATATGAAACAATCTTACTTGGATGACCTAAAATTAAAGCATATAATTAGTTAGTTACATAAATGTAACTAATTACAAAATTCAATTACTAGATCTAAATATTTATCCATTTCTTAAGAAAAGGTTAACATTTTTAAATAGCCTGTCATAAATTTATAGGCCAAATGGAAGGAATAGTGTTTAATTCCCGTAAATTAATGGGCATTTAAATCATCTTGCGAGTGAGATTTTGTGGAATGCGATCGATTGGAACGTTGCGGTTGCATGAATTTAAACCCCTTATCGGCAGGAAAAACACTGCCGGTTTGTATGGTGCCAGAATCACATTTTCGCCAATGAAATTTGGATTAAAGTAATCCAAAGAAGCAAGTTTATATGTAAAATACACAACTTACCTTATGTTTTGTCCCCTACGTGAGATCTGTCCCGTTGTCGGCATTGACGGCGTTAGAAGCAGACTTTTATTTTACTCCAACGATTAAATTATCACGCGATTTTAAAAAAAAAACTTCCGAGACGCAAGTCGGATCGATTATTCTGCAGCAGTTTAGCAGCCTGAGAAAGTTAGACAGGCAGGAGAAAACGGCATTTTAATCCTGTCCCCCCCCCCCCCCCGCTCAAAGGCGCCAAAATCGCGCACAGGGCCAGTGGCAGAACTGCAGCGCCGCTGAAGGTAAGTATTGTAACATTCCTAGTATATTCACAGAATGGGACCCAGTTTACATCCCTGTGAAGAAAAATTGGTTGCTCGGGCGTCCAAACAGGCAGAGGACTTTGGTGGTGAGGAGGGCGGTGATAAAAGTACAAACACTAACAATAAAAACTTTGGGGAGAAAAAAATCTTCAGACAGCCTTTAAGTCTCATCGAGATTGACATTACTTCTCCAGTTAAGAGCTACTTCATAGATTGACACCACACAGAAACAGGCCTTACCATACTCATCTACCCTAACCAAGATAACTATCCACAGTAGTGCCATTTGCCTGCATTTGCCCCCTATCCCTCTCCCCCTTTCCTATTCATGATATGTCGTGGTGCCCACTAACATGGTAACTGATGCTGTATAGAAATGTATCACATGTTACATAGAGTCAGAAAGGTCACGAAAGTAACAATAAAGGTCAGGAGGCATATGTGGGTAGGAGATAACAAAAATAGTGGAATAAAAGAGCACGGTTGTATTCTGTGGTGTTGAATGTGCATTTATTATAATTGGATCGAGGCAAAGATCTGACACACATTTCTAGCACTTCCTTGACAGCTCATTTCATATACCCACTAACCTGAGTGTGAAAAATGTATTCCTCGGGTCCCTGTTAAAATATTACCCACTAAACCTAAACTTGTTTTAGCTCATCTACCATAGAGAAAAATATTGTGACTATCTACACTATCAATGATCTTCATGATTTTATAAACTCCATGAGGCAACCCCTCAACATTGTTTGTTTCTTGACCATCCTGTCTCTACTTATTCCTCAAGCCCTTCAGTCCCTGTGACATCCTTGTGAGTCTTCTCTGCACCCTCTCCAGCTTAATCACATCCTTCTTGTAGCACAGTGACCTGAATTGCAGATAATTATCCAACCGTAGCCTAACAAACGTTCAGTGTTCATGACTTGCATAGCTCCTTAGGCTCAAACATACCCAACCTCATCCATTCACACTCATAAATGCACAGGCTTATATCTACATAACCTCAGAGTGAAACAAATAGTCCCAACACAAACTGATTACAGACATAGATATTTTAATAACAATTTCAAGTAGCAATTACAAATATGTCTTAGTAAAACAAGCACAACAGAAAAAAAATATGAATTTGTACAAAAATCAGTAAGTTTGCATTATAAACAGGTGTTTCATAATATCACTGAACTTGGGCAGTTGTTTCAAGCAGTGGCAATTAGAGAAGAATACATTTAATTTAAAAATAAAAGATTATTCATTCAAAAAGTTCTGGTCATATCATCCCAACATACTTCTCCCTTTATTCATGTTTTGGTATCTGGGAGTCACTGGCAAGTCAACATTTATTTCCCCATCCCTAAACACCCTTGAACTGAATTGCTTGTTAGGCTATTTAAAGTCAATCATACGGTATCAGTGGGTTTGGGGTCACGTGTAGGTAAGTCTGGGAAAGGGCTGTAGATTTTCTCTCCTGAGATCATGAGAGAAGCAAATGGAATTATTACAAAAAATCTAGTCGTTTATGTGGTCTTCAGTACTAAGATGAGCTGGGTATTTTTCTTTCCAAACTCCACATTAGTATCCAAATTTAGATTCTACTGCTGCCGTGGTGGGATTTCAACTCAGATCACTTGGTTGTTCGTCCAGATCTCTGGATTACTATCCGAGTAACATAACTGCCAATTGAAAACAGTTAGGTCAGGCCCAGTCCAATGAGGAGCCAAGAGACAGAAAAGATTCAAGTGGGACGTATGCCCCGTGCCATCAGCCTTCTGCTCAGTGCCCACCTAAATCCAGGAAGATGAAGGAATGTGTTATCTGGGCAGTGCACACCTGGAGGAAGGAAGCAGCAGGCAGAGGAGGATGGGCACTATCTGTGCAGGCACCGCACACAGTTAGACAGTCTGGAGTTCTCGAAGCACAACACCAACACCTTGACTCGTCACCACTAGATATACTGGAGAAGACAAGGAGAGCTTGGGGTCAGCCAGCAAGGACAGTGGCCCATGAGCATCTTTCTGTGGGGACAGAGGCAGGTCAGA
This sequence comes from Leucoraja erinaceus, assembly GCF_028641065.1. Lineage (NCBI taxonomy): Eukaryota > Metazoa > Chordata > Chondrichthyes > Rajiformes > Rajidae > Leucoraja > Leucoraja erinaceus. Next base: position 20,723,743 of record NC_073384.1, on the reverse strand, counting down.
CATCCAGAAACACCTCAAGCACCCATGCAGCAAAGTAGCCATCATGCTGAAGTAGGAATAAGATCCAGAAGCTGTGACTGCAGAGACAGGGAATTGGCACAGCTCACATGATTTACCCCACTGTTGGTGGACATGCCATGTAACAGGGAATCGAGACAGTGCTGCAGAGGCAGAAATATGAGAACAATTGAAGGATGCACAAGAAGCACAAGAAGAATTTCAAGGGTATATTGATGAATGGAATTTAAAATGGGCATGATGTAAACATTGTATATTTTATCTTGGGTTATCTAAGGTTGCAACAAGATCCAGATCAACTGGGAATGTAGGCAAATGAATGGCAGATAGAATGTAACTCAGATAACTGTGAAGTGATGCATTTTGGGAAGCTAAACCAGGCCAGGACATACACAACTGGGCCCTGGAGAGTATTGTTCTACATCGGGAAAACAGGCCTTTCGGCCCAATTCATCCATGCTGTCCAAGACAGGTATAGGTTGGAACTATTTTCCCTGAAGTGAAGGAGGCTGTGGTAAGACTTAATAGAAATTTATAAAGAAATTATAAGGGGTATAGACAGGATAAATAGTCACAATATTTTTTTCCCAGTGTCAGGGAGTCTAGAACAAGAGGGTGAATGTTCAGATGAGAGGGGAATAATTCAAAGGGAACAGTGGCATGGAGTTACAGAATTATACAGCACGGAAACAGGCCCTTCGGTTCAACATGCATATCGAGCAAGGTGCCTTGCTAAGCTCATCCCATTTGCTTGCATTTGGCCAATATCTCTCTCAAGCTTTTCTGACTATGAACCTGTCTAAATGTCTTATAAAAAGTTGTAATTATACCTACCACTTCGGGTTATTCCATCTCACAGCTCATTCCATATATCCACCAATCCTGCGTTAAAAAATTGCCCCTTTAATTCCGCTACAAAACTCACCCCTCTCTGACAGGATCTGATGGGCAAGTTTTTCAGACAGATGATGGTGTCTATATGGAATGAGCTGCCCGAGAATGTTTCAAATCCATAACATGCCTCAAACTGATTTTGAATCCGGATGTACTCCAGGAATGGGGCACAGGTTAGGTGAACGTTAGCTATGGAGGGGAGTGAAGGAAAGGTGGAATCACCTCCAGTGAAGCTCTTGCAGTTAATGTGCCAATTTTGTTGGTTCACAAAATATGAGGCACACCAGTGCCCGTTGGCAGAATTTTCTTAACAAATTTTATTCTCTCCCTAAAACAGTCTGGTAAACAAAAGTGCAGGAACTGGGGTGGGGCAAAAGAGTGACAGAATATTTTTTGAAAGAGTGTTATAGAATATTTCTTGCAACACCTTTAGGCTTGTTTCATTAGTAGCATTCCTATCGTATTTGTCAATATGGTATGCCACAGCGTTAATGTGAAAATCCCATCCATTTTAACACTATAACAGCAAGCTCCTGAAGTACTTACACATTTCTTGAACTGAATGACCTCGCAAGTAGGCCCCAGGGAAATTATTAATGATGCGTCACTATCACACCTGGGATAAAATGGCTCATTTCACCTACAAAACCTTAACTCCCACCCATTTTCTCTTACTACTTCTCAGTAAACTCAACAAGCAGCCCAACAAGTAAAGCAGTTCACACAAAATGGTTTCCAGTCATGATATAAAAGCACAAGCAACTTGGAGTGCAGGCAATGCAAAGAAAGGGATTCACTGAGCAGGCAGTTGGCTATGATCGGGAAGAATTAAATAAATCACAGCTTACCATCTGAAGGAGCTTTGCAATCCTACCTGCGTGCACATAGAGAATTTTTTTTCATTTGTGGGAAAAATCAAAACAAGATGGTTGGTGATGTCCATTGGTAAATAGGGAGAGAATGGTGGAATGCAGAACTTCCTAGATTGAAAGTGCTTGGGGGTAAATGCTTTTAAGAGGAAAGTTGATGACTATGTGAGAAAAAATAGGATATGGAAGTAGGCTGACAGGCAAATGGAAAAGGAGGTGATTCCTCTGGAGTTTAGGACATAGGAGTGTGAATTTGTGGTCCACTGAGGGAGTTATATATTGAATTACTGATTGTACGCAGGTTCATAGACACTTTGGGAATCAGGGATAAAAAATTGTGTAGAAAATTGGATGAGATTGCAAGGTCATTCTATTGAATGGAATTTTTAATAATGAATAATAGCGGAGTCAGAGGGATAGGGGCAGAAGTCAGGAAGGGGGTACTGATTGTGGATGATCAGCCATGATCACATTGAATGGTGGTGCTGGCTCGAAGGGCCGAATGGCCTTCTCCTGCACCTATTGTCTATTGTCTATTGATGCTAAATTATATCAGTTTCGTGATTACCCCAGATTTCTCTTCTGAGTAAGTTGTGAAGTTGTGAACCCCCCATCAGTCTGAAGAAGGGTTTCGGCCCGAAACATTGCCTATTTCCTTCGCTCCATAGATGCTGCTGCACCCGCTGAGTTTCACCAGAATTTTTGTGTACCCCGTGACCAAAATTGTTGCATTACAGCTTCACAAAGCTTGTACCATGGAAGCCCTTCAATTGATAAGTCTGCTAGATTGAGTTTGTCATTTGTAAGTGGATGGAACCAGAACAAGTGAGCAGTACCTTAAAATTAGAGACAGGGTATGATGTTGGGCTGATGTCGGCAAGCACTTCTTCACCCAGGGTGGTGGGTGTGGTGGTGATATGGGTAGGGGAATGGGTGCAAGTTTAAATCTGTAAATCCTTTCACCTAAATATCTGGTGAGACACAATGCAATGATGTTAGGCTGGAAAGAATGCAGAAAAGATTTACGAGAATGGTACCAGTATCAAGGGACTGAGTTACAGAGAGAGGTTGGACAGGCTAGGATTTTATTCCTCAGAGCTGAGGCATGACCTGATGAAGGTATATACAATCATGAGGGGAATATATCAGTTGAAGGCACACAGTCTTCTTCCCAGGGTAGGAGAATCAAGAATTAGATTGAATCGGTTTAAGATGAGAGGCGAAATATTTAATAAAAAGTTAAGGGGCACCTTGTTCATTCAAAGAGTGGTAGATATATGGATCGAGCTGCCAGAAATAGTTGAGGCAGGTGCAATAACAACATTCAAAATACATTTGGACATGTACGTGAACAGGAAAGGTTTAGAGGGGAAGATGTTAAACGCTGGCAAATGGGACTAATGTAGATAAACATCAGTCAGCATAGACCAGTTTGTGAAGGGTCTGTTTCAATGACTCTCTAACTCTGAGGGTTACGGAATTATGAGAGATGGGTAGAATCACAACTCAACACAACCTCGACCTAATAAATGATGGGACAAGATCAGAATGCCTCTTGGATATCCTGTTTGTCATTCCATGCTTGAACAGGCAGTGACTGAGCCATATGCTTTATATGACTAAGTTCAAAGATCAACTAACTGATTTCACCAATGCTGACAGCGGAAGTCAGAGGTACAGTGATCTTATACTGTATGGGGTAGGCCAATGAAATAGTTGGCCTTTTGTTCCTTGTCCAATAGGGATGTTGGGATTGTTGTTAGGCTGCTTCATCTGGTCTCTGCTAAAGTGCCATAATAGTGTGCTGTGGGTCTGTCCAAAGGATGAGGCTAGGATAGGGGAAGGAGGATGTGGCAGAGAACAGGTGCCATCACTGGTGCCTGAGACATGTCTGAGATATAGATATGGGGCTGACCAGAGTGGGGCAAAGTTGGGGTAAATGCACACATCCTTTTATCTCAGAGAAGGGGAATCATGAAGTAGAGGGCATAGATTTAAGTTGAGAGGGGATGCATTTATTAAGCTTCTCACTGTACCTTGGTACACGTGACAATAAACTAAACTGAATGAGCTGCCAGAGGAAGTAGTTGTGGCAGGTAAAATAAGAACATTTCAAAGTCATTTGGATGATACATGGATTGTTTGGAGCGATGCGGGTCAAATGCAGACAGGCTAGATTAGATGGACATCTCCATGGCATGGGTGAGTTGGAACGAAGTGCCTTTGTCCGTGCTGTGTTAGTCTATGACTGCTCTCGGTGGTAAGCCATACCATAGCGTCTGGTTGCGGATCGACAGTAGCTCTGGCACCCTTTGTCGCTGCGCTTGGTGCATAAACATCGACTTAATTCCCGTTTCCGGCGCATCAGCGGATTCCCCAATCCATAAGGAACAACTTGGCTGTGAAGAAGAAGATCGTGGTTAGAGTATTCAGTGTCCAAGTGAAGTTGGTTATTAACAACATCCTCATCCCAGGATGAGAACAAACTATATGTATGATGTTAACTGCAGATTCTGCACAGAATTCAAGCTAAACCAGTTTGGGATACTCCTGTGCTGCCAGAGGAGATATCTTAGTTTAGTTTATGTAAACTGACGAAACAGGACCTTCGGCCTACCGAATCTGCGCCAACCAGCGATCCCCACACGCTAACATTATGTGTCACACACTAGGGACAATTTTATTATTATACCAAGCCAATTAGCCTATAAACCTGTACATCTTTAGAGAGCTGTAGGAAACCGGAGATCCCGGAGAAAGCCCACGCAGGCCACGGGGAGAACTCCATACAAACAGCACCCATAGTCATGATCAAACCTGGGTCCCTGGCACTGTAAGGAGTAACTCTATCGCTGTGCCACCCTGTCCTTAACAATGGCTGCCCTATGGATACATCAGTTCTCACTGGATTGTATTGAAAAGAGTGGTAGGCTAGAGATAAAAGGAGAGTTTGAATAAGCTGGGGCTTTCATCCCTGCAGTGTAAATGTTGAAGGGTGAAATAGTGGTATACAAATCAAGAGGGTCATCGATAAAGTATTTTCCCTAGTTAGGGGGAATTTACATCTAAAGGGCATAGTTTTAAGGTGAGAGGGGAAAATTTATAGGGGAAACCTTTTCACACAGAGCTTGGTGGCATATGGAACATACTGCTCGAGGAAGTGATAGAGGCAGGTATGGAGTATAGAGCTATACACCATGGAAACAGACGCTTTGATACCTTGTCCATGCCAACCAAGGTGGCATATTGGTCTAGTACCATTTGGCTGCATTTGGTCCATAGCCCTCTAAACTCTTCCTATTCATATATCAGTCCAAACGTCTTTTAAAAGCCATATTTATATCTGCATCTGTCACTTCCTCTGGCAAACTTTACCAGAAACCGATCACCGAGTGAAAAAGATCAACCTGAGGTTCCTCTTACATCTCTCCCCTCCTTAAGCCTCTGTTCTCTAATATTTGAATCCTCTACCCTTAGAAAAAGACAGTGAGCATCCACTTTATCCATGCTCCTCTTGATCTTGCACACCTCAATAAAGTCAGCCTTCATTTTGTACAACAAAATAAAGGCCACGCCTATCCAGCCACTCCCTATGTTTCATGCCTGCAGGTCCAGGTAACACCCTGATTAATCTCTTCTGCACTCTTTCCAACTTAATGACATCCTTTCTGTAGCTGGTTGGCATGAACTGCACGCAGTATTCCAAGTGTGGTCTCATCAACAACTTCTACAACTGCATCATGATGTGCCAACTTTTGTACTCAATACTCTTCCAAATGAAGGCAAAGAGGCCAAATGCTTTCCTCATCATACTATCCACCTGATTCGCTAATTTTAGGGAACCATATATCTGTACTTCTAGATCTCCCTGTTCTGCAACGTTCTCCGGCAAGTCCTGTCCTGGATTGGCATATCAAAGTGTAACACCTCACATTTGTCAGAGTTGAATTCCATATGCCATTCTTTGGCCCACTTTCCCAACTTATCTAAATACTGTTGGAGACTTCTCATCATCGGCAGTCATTCGAAATGAGTATGACTGTCCCCTCCTCTCCATAGGTCCGCCTACTTGTGGGTCTGCAGATGTCTGTAGAGGCTGATCAGTGATCCACACACCTTGGAGCAATGTGGGCAGTGGAGACTGGCTGTGGTTGATAGTCGTCGAGCCCCCTTCTTTCTCTCCTTACGATGCTGTCGCTTTGTCTCAGCGACATGGCGTAGTTCCGTTTCATGACGTGCAGCTCCTCCCTGCACGGATTTCCTCCAGGAGTGCTTGCCAGTGCAATGTGCCCCCAGTTGTTTGATTGTGATGTGGAATGTCTTCGAACTGTTCTTGAGGCCTGGCCAAGCTGGCCATCAACGAGTCACGGCGCCAGGTGTAAGTGGGCTTTGCCCGAGCCAGATGCTTGCCCCTTTACCGGGGTTACGTCTGCGTCTGGGTGGTGTCAGAGAGGGTGGTGTTATTTGTAACATAGTTGTTTGTAATTTAAGTCTGAATAGTTTGCTAATTCTGTAATATGCTGGTGGGTATGTCACCACGGTTTTAATTTTTTGGTTTTTGTATCGTGTTGATAATAAAATAAATTATTGTTTGATACAAAATAAAGATTGTTCTTGATGTTGTCCTTAAAGCGTTTCTTTGGCTCGCCGGGGGCTCCCCGTCCTTCCTTCAGTTGAGAGTGCAGGATCTGTTTAGAGAGGCATGTGTTGGACATGCGGATGACATGGTGATGCTGGTCATGTTGGCTTCCACCAAAACGCTGATGTTGGTGCGTTTGTCCTCCCAGCTGATCCTCAGAAAGTTCAGTGTATACACACGGTACACGCATACATATAAAAAACAAACAATCATAGTGCAAAAAGACAAAACAAATTTGCTCAAGTCTAAGTAGTTCAGAGCTTATTTAGAGATTGTCGTGCTTGATAGTCTGATGGCTATAGGGAAGAAGCTGTTCCTGAACCTGGATGTTACAATTTTCAGGCTCCTATACCCTCTTCAAGATCTTCATCAATTAATCAGAGCAGGAACTGATAGTACACCTCCATTGTAAGGCATGATAACACAATCATTCAATTACTAGATATTTAATATCATGACGACTGAATCCAGAGACGGGGTGGAAGATTGCAACCTTCACGTGGTCCGCCCTGTTTCGACGAATGCAATCAACCTGGCGTGCACAATCAAATAAGATCAAATAGAACAAGTTGTCCTACAACTTTAGATTGTGCAGGCCATACGCAAGAAGAAGAAGAAGAATCCAGAGACACAAATTCAACTAGGAGCTGGGAAATGCAAATTTATGAAATGAACCAGAAATGAAAAGGTGGTATCAATGATAGTAAAATAAATGTACATATTGCTAGAAGAATTCAGCTGGTCAGGCAGCAACTGTGGAGATACACAGAGTTAATGCTTTACATGATTTCATGAGAACTGAGCTAAGTTAAAAATCTAGACATGCCTCTTGAAGAAAAAGCAAACTGCTGGAGGAACTCGATGGATTGGTAGAGGGACACAGAGAGATGATCTGAAATCCCAGCTGGACACTTGCTCCACATAAATTAAAAATCAAACCTGTTTTAAGTTGGTAGAGAAGAAGGAGGACCAGAGAGAACAAAGTTGAAAAAGGAGAAATCCTCTTTAGGGCAAGAGAATATGTTGGAGTTAACCTGCTTGTGGCATCACAGTGGTGCAACAGTAGAGTTGCCGCCTTACAACGCCAGAGAACTGGGTTCAATCCTGACTAGTGGTGTTCAATGTAATCATGGCTGATCATCCCTAATCAGTACCCCATTCCCGCCTTCTCCCCATATCCCCTGACTCCGCTATATTTAAGAGCCCTATCTTGCCTGCGGATGAGGCGCAGGTCTGCCATATCTCCCTCCTCCGATCACCGCGCTCTATCCTCAGTCCCACCCCCCTACCCCCCAACTCCTCCCTCCTCCAATCATCGCGCCTTTGATCATCAGTCCCACCCCCACTGCCTCACGGAGAGAGAGCGGAGATTTTAAAATCGGGATCACAAAAACTTGAGGGGGATGTCCCCCACCTCTGAAAACATGGGGTGGACATGTCTCCTCTGCCCCCCCTGGGTTTTCCGCCCCTGGGCTAAAGGACCTGTTTCCATGCTGTATCTCTAAACTAAACTAAAGAATATCCTGCTTCCTTTAACTTACTGGCTAAAGTCATGCCCACATATACATGCTCTTGACCTCTCTGTCCATTAGCATGGACTCACTCTGTCTCATACTTCAGATGGGTCACAGTTACACATCTTTTTTTCACCAAAGTGAATCATGTACATAGACACCAAGGTCCTCCAAACACCACTACTTTATATGCCTCATTACTCAAACAATATTCCCTGTTTCTATTTTTCTACCAAAATGGACAAAATCAATTTTTTTCCTTTGCATATTCCATCTCCTGCTAATCTCTTGTCTTTTCTAATCTCTACAGATGCATCATGAAAAAGCATCACAGCTTGGTTTGGCAACTGTTCATGAAAAACCACAAGAAACTGCACAGTCGTTGACGCAGCTCAGTGAATCACACAACCCAGCCTCCCCCCACCCTCCCCACCCCCACCATGAGGGACACTCTTTTAGAAAGGAGGTGAGGAGAAACTTCTTTAGTCAGATAGTTAATCCATGGAACATTGGATTAACTATCTGCCAAGTCAGCGGATATTTTTAAGACAGAGATAGACAAATTCTTGATTAGAATGGGTGTCAAGGGTTATGGAGAGGGCAGGAAAATGGGATTAGGAGGCAGAGATCAGTCATGATCGAATGGCAGACTAGATGGGCCAAATGGCCTGATTCTACTCCTATAATTTATGAATTTGTGACTGCGACTACATTTCACGCTGACCCATGAGGCAGCCAACATAATCAAGGACCACTTGTACCCCAGTCAATCCCTCCTACCAGGCAGAGGATAGGAGTTGTGAATTATCTGCCACAGAAGGCAGTGAAGGCCAATTCACTGGATGTTTTCAAGAGTTAGATGTAGCTCTTAGGGCTAACGGAATCAAGGGATATGGGGAGAAAGCAGGAAGGGTACTGATTAGTTATACATTATTTCATAAATTCATACATTATAGGAGCAGAATTAGGTAATTCGGCCCATCGTCTTACCCTCCATTCAATCATGGCTGATCCATCTTTCCCTCCTAACTCCTGCCTTCTCCCCATAGCCCCTGACAACCGTACTGATAAAGAATTTATCAATCTCCGCCTTAAAAAGTTCCATTGACGTGCTCCACAGGGCAATAAATTCCATAGATTCATCACCCACTGACAAAAGAAATTCCTCCTCATTTCCTTTTGAAAGATACGTCCATTTATTCTCTGGTTCTAGACTCTTCCACTAGTAGAAACATCCTCTCTACCTCCACTCTATCCAAGCCTTTCACTATTCGATAATTTCAATGCGGTTCCCCCTCATTCTTCTAAACTCCAGAGAGCGCAGGCACAGTGCCGTCAAACATTCCTCATATGTTAACCCAATTATTCCTGGGATCATTCTCATAAACCTCCTCTGGACCCCCTCTAACGCCAGCACATTCTACCTCAGATATGGAGCCGAAAACTGCTCATGATACTCCAAAGGCAGCCTGACCAGTGCTTTCCGTCTCCCTCCTTTCCTAAATATTGGAGTTATATTTTTTACTTTCCAAACTGTGGGAAGAGCTCTCAAAACCATGGAACTCTGAAAGGTGACAACACTGAACACATTTGTTTCCATGGCTTCCTCCGTCCAAATCTTCATCGGTCAACAGATTCAGTTTTTGAACCCATTATTATCCCATTACTAACCTTTCTCTAATATTATTATTTAAAACTTTTCATTTACTTATTGCTCTACACTATTTATTCTATGAAGCTGTAAAATATAAGTTTAATTTCTTTGCCATGTCCTTCTTCCCATATAGATTATTTTGTCTCACTGTAGAACACACATTGATTTTAATCATTCTTTCCCTGCTACTCACCTATTGATGTTTTACAGTCTGCTTTTCAAGACTAATCTCATGTTCTGCTTCTCCTTTCCTTGTCAATACTTTGATCCTCCTCTGCTGAATTATGTGTACTATTCCTCAGGCTTCCTGTGTTTTTCTTAGAAATTTAAGTTCACATGTTTATAAGTGATCGGAGCAGAAGTAGGCCATTGAGCATTTCATGACTACACTGCGATTCATTCATGACTGATCTATCTTTCCCTCTTAACCCCATTCTTCTGCCTCTCCCCATAACCGTTGAGACCCATGCTAATCAATAATCTATCTATCCCTGCCTTTAACATTCTCATTGACTTGACCTCCACAGAGAAACTAGTCTGGGTAACATTCTTGAGAATCTTTTCTGAACGCTTTCCAACTTAATCATAATCACAATAATATTTTATCACAATCACAATAACACTTTATTAGCCAAGTATATTTTGCAACATACGATGAATTTCATTTGCCAAGTCAGTCATACAAATAAAAGCAACGGAACACAGAAAACACATTTTATTATAAACATCCATCACAGCGACTCCTCCACATTCCTCACTATGATGGAAGGCGAAAATAAGTTCAATCTCTTCCCTTTGCTCTTCCGCGGTCGGGGTCCTCGAGCTCTCCGTTGACAGGATGATCTTGACTCCCGGAGCCGGCTGCGGGCCCTCCTTGTCAAGGTGATCAGCTCCTGCATCGGGGGGATGTTAGCTCCTCCGTGCCGGCCGATTGAACCCTGCCTTGGGGCCGGTCGAACCTTCCACGACGTTATAGCTCCTGACATCCACGGTCTCTCCCGAGACTGCGAGCAATCCACGGTTAGAGCAATCCCAGGTAAGGGATCGACTCCGATGTAAGTCCACACCCCGTAGTGGTGCCCAAGGCCTCTAGCTCCATCGATGGTAGGCCGCAGAGCAACCGGACGGTGTGATCCGAAAATTAATCTCATCTCTGGCAAGGTAAGAAATTGAAAAAAAAGTTTCCCCCGACCCCTCCCCCTCTCCCCACACAAAACAAACCAGAGACCATTTACACTAACTTTTAACACAAACATTTGAAAAAAGATGAAAAAACAAACAGACTGTTGGCAGGGCTGGCAATAGTACGACGCCCCTAATGACAGAACTGCACACAGTATTCCAAGTGTGGTCTCCCCACCAACTTGTACAGCTGTATCATGATGTACTGACGTTTGTACACAATATTTTTCCCAATGATGGCAAGTGGGCTAACTCCCTTCTTCGCTATCTGAATTGCCACTTTATAGGGAACCACAGGCATGTACTCGCAGATCTCTCTGTTCTGCAGCGCTCTCTAGAGCTCTACCTTTTACTATGTGAGTAAGTACTATAAAAGCTCGTAGAGTAAGCATTGATGTGGCTTGTGTATTAGCTGGAGAGTCTGAAACAGAGTGGGCATTGATGGGGCTTTTCCTGATTGGCAAAAATGTCACAGAGATCCGTATTCAATTTGCAACGTTTTATATAAATAACTCGGTGGACTGATGATATGGTTGTGAAATTTTCTGGTTGCGAATTTTCTGTAGATCGTACAGGAAGTTTTGAACTTTTCTGCAGTGGCCCAGAATTGCTGCCTTACAACTCCAGAGACCCAGGTTCGATTCAAACTACAGGTGTTGTCTGTACGAAGTTTGCATGCTCTCCCTGTGACCGCGTGGGTTTTTTCCAGGTGCCCCGGTTTCTTCCCACATTCCAAAGACATGTTGGTTTTAGGTTAATTGACCTGTTAATTTTCTAGTGTATGGATGATCGATGGTTGGCACAGACTTGGTGGGACAAAGGGCCTGTTTCCATGATGTATCTCTAAAACAGGGGTCGGCAACCTATGGCCTCTGGGTCAAATGTGGCCCATAACCCAAAGTCATCCCGCCCGCAGGCAGATTTTGTTTCCTGTATTCATCCGGTCCACTGAGTGCCTGCCCCGATTGCGGCCGAGTGCCCCCCCCCCCCACGAGCGCATCGTGCGCAAAGCCACGCACATTCTGTGAACACGTTTAAGAAAAAACTGCAAATGCTGGAAAAATCGAAGGTAGACAAAATGCTGGAGAAACTCACCGGGTGAGATGCGCAAGGATTGCATGAGACTGCCTCACCCGCTGAGTTTCTCCAGCATTTCTGTCTACCTTCTGTGAACACGTAATTTAATGCCTGCCATCCGGGGCGGGATTGGGGCGGGATCCAATTGTACACGTGATAGATGTGGCCCGCCATCCGCTCACAGACATGTGTCCCGGCCCCTTTGCAGAACAAGGTTGCAGACCCCTGCTTAAAGTAAACTAAACTGAACCAAAAAAAGGAAATATGGCGGCTACTGATAGATTTAGATAAATTAAATGGGTAGATAAAGAAAGGAGTATAAATGTGCAAAAATATGCAAGTATCAGGTACACTACCCTTGGAAAAACCTTCACATCGTCTTGCTTTAAAAAAATAGCTGTAATGTGAATTTGAACAATCTTTGATTTTTTTTTGAAACTTTTGGACCATTGATTGGGTAGGCAACATTGATAGGGGAGGCAGACTAAACCTATTCCCCAGGAAGGAAATGTCTAAAAGGTATAGGTTTAAAGATAGAGGGGGGAAGTTTAAAGGTGATGTGGGGACAGGATTTTTCCTCAGAGACTGGTTGTTCCTGGAATGTGCTGCCAGAGATGGTGATGGAGGTAGATATAATAGTGGTGTTTAAGTAAGTTTTAGATAGGCACATGGATATGCAGAGAATGGAGGGATATTGATCATGTGCAGACAGAAGCGATTAGTTTAACATGGCCGGCATGGACATTTTGGGTTAAAAAGCCTGTTCCTGCATTATGTACTATCCCATGCCGTAACAGTCTAGTCATTCAGTGATTATGAAATCTATGAGGACTGATCACAAATCTATTGCACCTTCCAAATGCACTCCAGCAATCGCTTAATGTCATAGATTAGTCCACTCGATACCAGTTGCAGTTTCTGTTTGAGACGCACCACTTTAATTTAGTTTAGTTTAGAGGTACAGCAAGGAAACAGGCCCTTCGGTCCACTGAGTCCAAATGTTTGTAGTTTAATTGGCTTCAGTAAAAAGTATAAATTGTCCCTACCGTGTGTAGGATAGTGCTAGTGATCCCCGTACACTAGCACTATCCCACACACACTAGGGACAATTTACAGTTTGTGCTGAAACCAAAGTTGTGGATGGTGCCGATACTTGCAGACGAGGCAGTGACCGGAAGAGCTGCGGACAGCCTAAGATCAGCCTGGAAGCAGCGATTTATTTGCCCCAGATCAGTACAGTCAACCCTTTGTCTTGGGGGTCTACAAAATGTTCCATCTTGAGGGATATTTTTTACAAGCATCAAGCATATTTACGAGCCTTGCAAAACAAGGTGGCGGGTGTATCTTGGTACGTGTGATGTTATTTTGATGGATTGGCCTGATTACGCACTCTGATTTGGTGCCCAGTGCAAATCCATTTCAAACGCTCACTGTTAGCACCAGGAAATGAAAAACAAATGTAACCACAGCACGCAGCGTTGATCAGCACTGCTTAAAGGAGCAGTGTCTGCAATGCACAGTGATTTCCCAGAGGCCCACTTATCTCGACGGCGAAGACCACACACTTCTTGATAATGAGAATGGGGAAAGGCAGACATTCTTGTCCTCAAGCATACACCTGTTCCCCACATGTTTGTTTTAATGTTAATACGAACGATTACTTTCCCCTAAAATTCTCCTATTACAATGGTGGGAATCTGTCTTTCATTTTCTTTTTAATAATGTTAAAGTGGGAAGATTTAAGTCCCTTTCAGCATGTCATAAAACGCTTTATGGTTAATGATTTTTTTTTAATGTTCAGTCACCATTGTCATATGGGAAACAAAGTAATCAATGGGCGCATAGCAAGCTCCTGTAAACACCAGAAAGGGAATGTGTATCTCGGTCTTGGATGAGGAGAAAATAGTGCTCAAGTTTCCAGATATGACTCCCCAGGCTCTCCAAAGCAGCACCATGGGATCTATAACATCACAGAGAGGGCCCCAGTTTAATGTTTTAGTTTAGTTTAGAGACCCAGCGCGGAAACAGGCCCTTTGGCCAACCGAGTCCGCATCGACCAGCGATCTTCGCACATTAACATTATCCAACACACACTAGGGACAATTTACACTTACACCAAGCCAGTTAACCTACACACCTGTATGTATTTGGAGTGTGGGAGGAAACCGAAGACCTCGGAGAAAACCCATGTGGTAATGGGGAGAATATACAAACTCCATACAGACAGAAGCCATGGTCGGGATCAAACCCGGGAATCTGGCAGGGTAAGGCACTTCTGCCCCAAAATCTACAAGGACATGGTAGATATACAATTACTCTTAGCAACCTCTACGGCTGCTCCATGGAAAGCATCCCACAGCTTGGTTTGGCAATAGCTCTTCCCAAGTTTGAAAGAAATTGCAGAGTTGTCAATATAACCCAGTCAATCAAGTAAGCCAGCCTCCCTCCCATAGAGTCAATAGACACTTCACACAGTCTCAGGAAAGCTGCCAACATAATCAACGACTATTTTCAATCCATCATTCCCTCCTCTCCCTCCTCCCATCAGGTAGAAGTAAGTAAGTAAGTAACTAAGTAAGTTTATTGGCCAAGTATTCACATACAAGGAATTTGCCTTGGTGCTCCACCCACAAGTAACATGACATACAGTGACAGTTACGAATGATTCAGAAAACACTTCACATTAATAATAATAAGACATTAAAGATAAAACACCATTGATCAAGCATGTGAACCAACAAAATACCAGATCAAAGGGAGGCTACAGATTTTTGGCTGTTGAGCAGAGCAACTACTCGTGGATAAAAACTGTTTATATGTCTGGCTGTTGCAGCTTTGACAATCCGGAGTCGCCTTCCAGAGGGAAGTGATTCAAAGTGTTTGTGGCCAGGGTGAGAGGGGTCAAAGATGATCTTGCCCACTCGCTTCCAGGCCCTTGCAGTGTACAGTTCATCAATTGAGGGAAGGTTGCAGCCAATAATCTTCTCTGCTGATCGGACGATTTGCTGCAGCCTCCAGGTGTCGTGCTTGGTGGCTGAGGCAAACCAGACCATGATGGAGAAGGTGAGAACAGACTCTACGATGGCCATGTAGAATTGGACCATCATTGCCTGTGACAGATTGTGCTTCCTCAGCTGCCTCAGGAAGTACATCCTCTGTTGTGCCTTTTTGAATGTGGAGTCGATGGTAGCCCCCCCACTTAAGGTCCTTGGAGATGATGGTTCACAGAAACTTAAAAGACTGCACAGATGTGACTGTGGTGTTGTTGATGGTGAATGGGGTGAGGGGAGGGGGAGCTCTCCTAACGTCTACGATCAATTCCACTGTCTTAAGGGCATTGAGCTCCAGGTTGTTGCTACGGCACCAGGATGCCAGCTGTAGCACTTCCTGTCTGTAGCCAGATTCCTCCCCATCCTGGATCAGTCCAATCAGGGTTGTGTCATCCGCAAACTTGAGAACTTGACAGAGGTGTCTGAGGAGGTGCAGTCGTTGGTGTAGAGAGAGTAGATGAGAGGAGCGAGTACGCAGCTTTGCGGTGCTCCTATGCTGAGCGTTTGTGGGTCCGAGATGTGTTTTCCCAGCCTCACATGCTGCTTCCTGTCTGTCAGAAAGTTGATGATCCACTGACGGAGGGGTTCAGGCACAGTCAACTCGGAAAGTTTGGAGTATAGTAGCTCTGGCACAATGGTGTTGAATGCAGAGCTAAAATCAACAGAGCTAAAGCAACAAAAGCTTGAAAGCACGTGCCACCAGATTCAGGAACTGTTTCTTATCCACTGTTATCAGACTAATGAATGGTTTGGGTTACATTTCTGATCTCTTAACCCACCTCATTGTGGACCTTGCACTTTTTTATATCCACACTTTCTCTGTAATGTTATAACATTGTAACACTATAGTCTGCACTCCTGGATCGTTCTCTTTGCATTACCTGTTGTACGTATGTATAGCTCGATTGTACTCGCATATAGTATGATTTGACTGTATAGCATGAAAAACATAGTTTTTGCTGTATCTCAGTACTCCTGAAAATAATAAATTAATACCAGTATGTTTAAGAAGGAACTGCAGATGCTGGAAAATCAAAGGTTTTCATAAATCAAAAATGCTGGAGAATCTCAGCGGGTGAGGCAGCATCTATGGAGCAAAGGAAATAGGCAACGTTTCGGGTCTGAAGAAGGGTTTCGACCCGAAACGTGGTCTATTTCCTTTGCTCCAATTAATACCGGCACATTGTTTCAAACTGCTCAATAAATTAATTTTTTCCAACAATTTCAGTCATTCTGAACTTTATCTTCTCCCTTTGGGCAGAAGCTACAAAAGCTTGAAAGCATGTACCATCAAATTCAAGAACACCTTCTTCCCCACTGTTTTCAGATACTTGACCGCATCTTCTTGTGACCTTTACGCTTCCTTATCTGCACTTTTTCTATATCTGTAACACTATATTCGGCACTATTTTGTTTTCTCCTTTACACTATCTGTACTACTCATGTACGGTGTGATTCATCTTAATGGCACACATTTCAATGTTTTTCACAGTATCTCTGTACATGTGACAATAATAAACTGATACGCAGTCAGAAGGAGAACATGCAAACTCCACACAGACAGCACCAGAGATCAGGATGGAAGTGAGCTTACCGGAGCAGTGAGGCAGAGGCTTCGACATATTTTCCATTTCCAGTAACCATGATTTCCCTTCCATCAATAAAAGCACCATTAAACCATTGATTATACCTGACATGGTTCTGAACTGCATCTCGTCCCGACTTCCCTCTCTTCTCCCACTCAAAATGAAAATGTTCCCTTTCCCCCCATCTTTCACCCCATCAACCTCTAGTTAATTCTCCATAATTTATGCCACCCTTGAGAAAAGACCATGGTGCAAGGACGGCACGGTGATGCAGTGGTAGAGTTGCTGCCTTACAGCGCTTGTAGCGCCAAAAACCCAGATTTTCTCCCGACTATGGGTGCTGTCTGTACGGAGTTTGAACATTGTCCCCGTGACCATGTGGATTTTCTCTGAGATCTTCAGTTTTCTCCCACACTCTAAAGACCTACAGGTTTGTAGGTTAATTGGCTTGGTATGTATAAATTTTCCCTAGTTTGTGTAGAACACTGTTATTGTGTGGGGATCGCTGGTCAGTGCGGACTCGGTGGGCCGAAGGGTCTGTTTCCATGCTGTATCTCTAAACTAAAAATGGCATACTTTCCCTTATCTTCACCTTTTCATCGTTAAAGGAGACAAATCCCTAGTTTTCTCTTCCACAAATAATACCTACTCCTCTACACTCAGCAATCTCCCACATATTTGCAGGAGCTGTGATGCTTGCTCCTTTGCCACATGGAACACCCTGAGACCCAAATGTTCAATTGGATAAAGCAGCACCAATGCTTTACCCATTGCAATTTCATGTACCAGTTTTATGTGCTACCCTGGGTACTCTCAAATAGTGCAGGTTGCAAAATACCCCATTCATCCCTCGAGGAAAAGCCAAGCCTCCAGTTACCTGTTATTTTATTTATCCATGTGTAGGAAAGAACTGCAGATGCTGGTTTAAATTGAAGATAGACACAAAATTCTGGAGTAACTCAGCGGGACACACAGGATCTCTGAAGATCTCTGAATGGGAATGGGTGGTTTTGGGTCGAGACCCTTCTTCAGACTGGGATTTATTTTATTTTATTTATCCACATTTCTGCTGAGCCCTCTGTCTTACGGGAATAAGCTCGAGGAACTGTATCACATCTTTTAACTTGTCAAAAAATGTATTAACAATTCCACAATTTCAGATAACTAGCCTTTTCAGTTTGATCAGATGTAGTCAGTTCTTTAGAAAGGTCGTCAGACTGCCCTGCCCTGTGCTTGAAACTGCAATGGAAATGGAAATTAAATGAAAATGCAATGTGCTGTTTGGCCTGCCCTGTGCTTGAAACTGCAATGGAAATGGAAATTAAATGAAAATGCAATGTGCTGTTTGGCCTGCCCTGTGCTTGAAACTGCAATGGAAATGGAAATGAAATGAAAATGCAATGAGCTGTTTGGCCTATACTGTGCTTCAAATTGCAATGGAAATGGAAATGAAATGAAAATGCAATGAACTGTTTGGCCTGCCCGGTGCTTGAAACGGCAATGGAAATGAAATGAAAATGCAATGAACTGTTTGGCCAGCCCTGTGCTTGAAACTGCAATGGAAATGGAAATGAAATGAAAATGCAATGAGCTGTTTGGCCTGCCCTGTGCTTGAAACGGCAATGGAAATGGAAATGAAATGAAAATGCAATGAGCTGTTTGGCCTGCCCTGTGCTTGAAACTGCAATGGAAATGGAAATTCAATGAAAATGCAATGAGCTGTTTGGCCTGCCCTGTGCTTGAAACTGCAATGGAAATGGAAATGAAATGAAAATGCAATGACCTGTTTGGCCTATCCTGTGCTTCAAATTGCAATGGAAATGGAAATGAAATGAAAATGCAATGAGCTGTTTGGCCTGTCCTGTACTTGAAACTGCAATGGAAATGGAAATGAAAATGAAAATGCAATGAGCTGTTTGGCCTGCCCAGTGCATGAAACTGCAATGGAAATGGAAATGAAATGAAAATGCATCTGTTTGGCCTGCCCTGTGCTTGAAACTGCAATGGAAATGGCAATGAAATTAGTTGTTTGGCCTGTCTGAAGGCACTAATTTTGGCCCACAAGGCCTCTAAGAGCGACTTCAGCCCCTCAGGCCTGTATTAGCCCAGGAGGAGCTCCTTTGGCTCATCAGTATGTATTCCCCCTGCAAGTATTAAACCTTAACCCAGCATTTGATAAGGTCCCACATAGGAGATTAGTGGGCAAAATTAGGGCACATGGTATTGGGGGTAGAGTGCTGACAAGGATAGAGAAGTGGTTGGCAGACAGGAAACAAAGAGTAGGGATTAACGGGTTCCTTACAGAATGGCAGGCAGTGATTAGTGGGGCACCGCAAGGCTCGGTGCTGGGACTACAGCTATTTATAATATATATTAATGATTTGGATGAAGGGATTCAACGTAACATTAGCAAATTTGCAGATGACACAAAGCTGGGTGGCAGTGTGAACTGTGAGGTGGATGCTACGAGAATGCAGGGTGACTTGGACTGGTTGGGGGGAGTGGGCAGATGTATGGCATATTAAGTTTAATGTGGATAAATGTGAGGTTATCCACTTTGGTGGCAAGAACAGGACGGCAGATTACTATCTAAATGGCGTCAAGTTGGGAAAAGGGGAAGTCCAACGGGATCTGGGGGCCCTTGTACATGAGTCTATGAAAGTAAGCATGCAGGTACAGCAGGCACTGAAGAAAGCGAATGGCATGTTGGCCTTTATAACAAGAGGAATCGAATATAGGAGCAAAGAGGTCCTTCTGCAGTTGTACAGAGCCCTAGTGAGACCACACCTGGAGTATTGTGTGCAGTTTTAGTCCCCTAATTTGAGGAAGAACATTCTTGCTATTGAAGGAGTGCAGCATAGGTTTACAAGGTTAATTCCCGGGATGGCGGGACTGTCATATGCTGAGAGAATGGAGCAGCTGGGCTTGTACACTTTGGAGTTTAGAAGGATGAGAGGGTATCTCATTGAAACATATAAGATTGTTAAGGGCTTGGACACGCTAGAGGCAGGAAAGATGTTCCCGATGTTAGGGGAGTCCAGAACTAGGGGCCACAGTTTAAGAATAAGGAGTAAGCCATTTATAACGGAGACGAGGAAATACATTTTCTCACAGAAAGTCGTGAGTCTGTGGAATTCTCTGCCTCAGAGGGTGGTGGAGGCAGGTTCACTGGATGCTTTCAAGAGAGAGGTAGATGGGCTCTTTAAAATAGCAGAGTTAGGGGATATGGTGAGAAGGCAGGAATGGGTTGGTCCCACACCTGTTAAGATGCAATCCGTCCCTTTTGTACAGTTCCCCCCTTACCCCAAAACAGATCCCAGTGATCTAAGAATCTAAATCCCTGCCCCGTGCACCAGTTCCTCAGCCACACGTTCAGGTCCCGTATCTCCCTGTTCCTGCTCTCGCTAGCACGGGGAACTGGAAGCAAACCGGAGATAACAACCCTGGAGGTCCTGCTTTTCAACATTTTTCCGAGCTCTCTAAAGTCACGCTGCAGAATATTCATCCCCTTCTTTCCGACATCGTTTGTGCCGACATGCACTACCACTTCCGGATGTTCACCTTCGCCCTTGAGGATTTTCTGCACTCTGTCCGTGACATCCTGGATCCTGGCACCGGGAAGGCAGCACACCATCCTCGCATCCCGTCTGTTGCCGCAGAAACCCCTGTCCGTACCTCTCACAATGGAGTCTCCCACTACAATGGCCTTGCCTGCCTTAGGCCTTTTTGGTTTTGGCTCAACAGCCCTATTCGCATCGCAAGCCAGTCCGTCTCTCAGTGTAAACACGTCTTCTGTCCCAACAGCTTCTAAGCGGGTGAACCTGTTTACAAGAGGTACACCACCTGGGGACGTTGGCATTCCATGCTTCCCTCCCTTTCTTACTGTCTCCCACCTTCTCTCTTCCAGTACCTTAGGTGTAACAATTGTACTGTAGGACTTGTCGAGGAACGACTCAGTTTCTCGTACGAACCGGAGGTCATCCACTTGCTTCTCCAGTTCCCCAACACGGCCCTTCAGGAGCTCCACCTGGATGCACTTTTCGCATTTGTAGCAGCCAGAGGCACCAGCGGTGTCCTTGACCTCCCACATACTGCAAGCATCGCATTGAATCAGCTTGCCTGACATCTCCTTCTTTCGTCTCTACCTCTCAAGCGTATTGCGTGGTCTCCTCGCCGAAGACTCTCAAGCCAAAGATTCACAGGGCACTTCCCTCACAAGGCCGCTCACTCACTGCCGCTCGCTAAGAGCCGTCTTGTTTAAATTGACTGATAAATTGCCTGATTTACCAATTTACAAAGCAAATTCTTCAGTTTTCAACTGTTTTCCCACACTGACTCACTTCTCTCCTCCCACTTGGGCTAGAGCCAATCAGTCGTATCTCTTGCTAATCTGCTGCTGCTGTTCCTCCCAAATCTACAGCAGTTCTGAGCAAAGACTTGCCTGGCCTTGGCCTTTACTTAACTGTTTTCACCCCTCTCCTCCCACTTGGGCTAGAGCCAATCAGTCGTATCTCTTGCTAATCTGCTGCTGCTGTTCCTCCCAAATCTACAGCATTTGGGATGATCAGCCATGATCACATTGAATGGCGGTGCTGGCTCGAAGGGCCGAATGGCCTCCTGCACCTATTTCTATTTTCTATTGTCTATTTCTCCCTCCCTTCATTGGCTCCTTGTGAGTTCCAGGCCAGGATAGACTTTCCTCCTTCATTGCTGTGATCTGCAGAAAAAGATGAAAAATGTCTAAAATTGATTCTCCCCCTCTCCCCTTTCTTTCTCACAGAGTCTCTCACCTGTTTTGGGCAGAATTTCTGGCAGTTTCTGAGCTGCCAGCCCACCAGCCCTGAGTGACTGAGCTGCCAGCCCACCAGGCCTGAGTGACTGAGCTTCCAGCCCACCAGGCCTGAGTGACTGAGCTTCCAGCCCACCAGGCCTGAGTGACTGAGATGCCAGCCCCCCCCCCACTTACTCTAGTTTTCTATTGCAAATCTCAGATTGTGGAGTATGGAGGCAAATAAATAAATGATGGGTCTTTGTCCCAAACATTATGGAGGGCACTCTAGTGTGTCTAATGATATCATAGCTCTGTTCGCTTAGTGATGACAGATGTAATCTAGACATACAAAGATTAAAAACTCTCCTGAGGGCTGTTTATACAAGTCATAACTCTGTGTATTCAGCTGGCGAAACTTTGAGACGGGTACTATTGAGTTATCCCTGCAAGGGAAGTTAATTTACCTCAGAGAAAAGATCAGAGATGTTGAAGTGAATGTTACAACCATCAGGATGTGGCCAGGTGTCAATGAGGATTCAGGGCTTCGTAATTGCAGAAGATGGGCAGGACTCCTTATAAATACTTTCCAATTATTTTCTCAAAAGCGACGAGTATGATGCCCGAGGCAAATGAGCTCAAAATAGTGAATAAGATAAACAAACTAAAAGCATTGAGGAACTCAGCAGTTTTTAAAGTGTATAATTATCCAGGCTATTAGAAGATGCGAGGGGGATGCTATGAATGAATTATCTATAATTTCTCATTCTTCGCAGGATACAAAACTGGTGGTAGACTGGAGAACTAACTTTGTATTTTTTGGGGGAATATTTCATTTCACACAGTAACCAGAGGCAGTCAGCGTGGGATCAAAGAGTCATACAGCACAGAACCAGACTGTTCATCGGATTGCAACCTTCACGTGGTCCGCCCTGTTTTTGACTAATGCAATCAACCCAACGTGCACAATCAAATAAGATCAAATAGAACAAGTTGTCCTGCAACTTTAGATTGTGCACGCTATACGCAAGAAGAAGACCCTGTCTGCCGGTTGGTGACCATCGGCCACACAGTTACACTGTTCCTTCGTTAATCTCAATTTATTTTTATTCTCCCCACATTCACATCGACTTCCTCTTCCCCACCCCACCACTCCCTCGCCCCTCCCCTTATTCTATCACTCACCCAACAAACTCAGGACAATATTCGCAGGGCAATTAACCTACCAACCCACGACTTTGGGACAAAAGGAAATGCACACACTCACTGGGTTAACATGCCAACTCCACACCGTCAGATTCAGATTCAGATTCAGATTCAGATTCAGATTCAGATTCAATTTTAATTGTCATTGTCAGTGTACAGTACAGAGACAACGAAATGCATTTAGCATCTCCCTTGAAGAGCGACATAGCAAACGATTTGAATTAAAAAATAATAAGTGTCCGGGGGGGGGGGGGGGGGGGGGGGGGGGGGGGGGGGTCACCGGGTGGGTTGGGGGGTGGTGATTGGCAGTCACCGAGGTACGTTGTTGAGTAGAGTGACAGCCGCCGGAAAGAAGCTGTTCCTCGACCTGCTGGTTCGGCAACGGAGAGACCTGTAGCGCCTCCCGGATGGTAGGAGGGTAAACAGTCCATGGTTGGGGTGAGAGCAGTCCTTGGCGATGCTGAGCGCCCTCCGCAGACAGCGCTTGCTTTGGACAGACTCAATGGAGGGGAGCGTGGAACCGGTCAGCACTGGAGATCAGGGTTGTGTCACAGTCTGCCCTCTCCTCATTCTCATCCACTTCACCTCCCAGTACTTTTCCACCGGTCCCTCCTTCTCCTCGCCTGCCACTCCCCTCTCATCAGCCCAACTCTCCTCACCTGTTGCACTCAGTTGCCTCTGATCATCAATTAACCCGGTATATAGACTCTCCTCACCGTTCACACAGTGCCAGATTGTTCTCAGCATTCATGCAAGACTCTCCAGCGACTTCTCGACTTCCTGCCTGGCCTTGACTCTCTTTTCGTCTGTCCCTCGTTGGTTTGTTTGCATCGTGTGTTGGATCTCCTGGTTACCGGACTTCCCACTACCCCGACTATGTCTCCTGCCTGCCCCTCTTCGGAACCCTCGCTCAATCCTGAGCCTCTGTGTGAGTATGGTGTACCCATTCCTGTGTTACTACTCTGTGTTACAGTTTTGTAAAAAATTAATTACCAACTATACCTGCCTGATTCTGTGCTGCTATTGGGTCCAAGCTATATCCATTACAGATTGAACCTGGAACTCTGGTGTTGTGAGGCAGCAGCTCTACTCTCTGTGCCACTTCGCTGATTGAGTTAAGTAGGGGGACCAAAGACCAATTCCTTCTTCTGTTTTTCAGGATCACTCGATCATTCGAGTGATCCTTTTGAAATACTGGAGGCTAGAAGTTTTAGGTAAGAAGAAAATGTTTAAAGGAAATGTGAGAAGCAAATGTTTTTGTTACACGGAGAGTGGTAGGTATCTGGAACGATGGTGCAGTGGTAGAATTGCTGCCTTACTGCACCACAGACCCGGGTTCGATCCTGACTACGATTCCTTGTCTGTTCAGAGTTTATACACTCTCCCCGTAATATGCATGGGTTTACTCCGGGATCTCCAGTTTCCTCCCACACTCCAAATATGTACAGGTTTGTAGGCTATATGGCTTGGTCTAATTGTAAAAAAAAAAAATGGTCCCTATTGAGTGAGTGTGCAGGGACCACTGGACGGCATGGACTCGGTGGGCCTGTATCGCCAAACTAAAAACTAAGCTAAACGTGCTGTCAAGGAAAGTGTTGAAAACAAATACGATAGCAATGTTGACCAATCATTTAGACAGTTACATGAACAGGCATGAAATGGAGGGATGGCATCAGTTAGAATGGAATCGTAGTCAGTGCAGATAAGGTGGGCTGAAAGGCCAAATCCTATTCTGTACTGTTCTATGTCCTGTGTTCTATACAGACCCATCCATTATCCGTAGTCCTCGTTTGCACCAACAAGGCATTCAAGACTAATTTTCACAAGAATAAAGGACGCCCCACAAATCCTCTAGATAAAGGTCCCACAACACTATTCAAAAGAAATATTGGCCAGCTCGGATGGTACAGCATTTACCTCATAGCTTCCGAGGCCCACGTTCAATCCTGAGCTCAGGTACTCTCTGGGTTTTTCCTGGTTTAGGTTGGTTTATTAATATTGTTGTTTACTATTCTGAGATAGTAAAAAGCTTTATTTGAGTGCTATCCAGTGAAATCATTCTGTACACGAGTACAATCAATGCTGGTTTGTGTGATGGACTTTGTCGACATGGAATAGATGGGCTGAATGGCATATTTCAATGTTGCAATGAAATATGAAATATGAAAAGAATAGTAAGGAATTCCTCCTTGATATCCCAACCAATATTGGTCCTGCAATCTCATCCGAAAAGAAAAGAACACATTGGTGAATTAACCCATTGCTACTTATGGGCGTAGACCTGCACAAATTACATTCTCCCTCATCCCATCCCTGATTTATTAATTGTGAGGGCTTTCAGATGTTCTGTGGTCAGGGAATTCTCTCAGTCAATGCCAGCTTTTCCTTTCTTCAATATCTATAAATTTCAAAGCAAAATCAGAATGAACCACCATAGGCCTTTCTTGATACAATTGCACTTTTCACAAAGAACACACAGATAAGAATTTTCCACATTTGCTTACGATGTAGAAGGTGGCCTTTCAGCCCATCAAATCAATGCCATGTCTCGGAGCCATGCCATTCCTCATTAATTTACTCTCCACATCTCCATTGACTCGGCTTACTCAGAGCTCCCTTGGATTTTGAAGCAACAGCAACAAAGAGAAGCAGGAGAAAGCAGTGATTGGCTCTAGCCCGAGTGGGAGGTGAGTTAGAAGTGAGTCGGAGGGGGAAAACAGTTGAAAAGGAGAGGCAAAACACAGGCAGACTTTACTCGGAGCTCCTGTGGATTTTGAAGCAACAAAGAGAAGCACAAGAAAAGGCAATTCTGGATTTAGTGTTGTCCAATGAACCAGATATGATTAGAGAACTCGAGGTAAAGGAACCGCTCGCAGGTAGTGATCATAATATGATTAGTTTTAATCTGCAATTTGAGAAGGAGAACGTTAAATAGGAAGTGTCAGTGATGCAGTTGAACAAAGGGGACTATGAAGGCATAAGAGCGGAGCTGGTCAAAGTAGACTGGAAAGGGATCCTAGCAGGAATGACAGTGGAACAGCAATGGCAGGAATTTCTGGGCATAATCCGGAAGACGCAGGATCATTTCATTCCAAAAAGGAAGAAAGATTCTAAGGGGAGTAGGAGGCAACCGTGGTTGACAAGAGAAGTTAGGGATAGAATAAAACTAAAAGAAAAGATGTATAACATAGCAAAGAGTAGCCGGAAGCCAGAGGATTGGGAAAATTTCATGGGACAACAGAAGGAAACAAAACGGGCAATACGGGCTGAAAAGATGAAATACAAAGGGAAGCTGGCCAGGAATATAAAGAAGGACAGTAAAAGCTTATTTAGATATGTTAATGGAAAAAGAGTAGCAAAGTCAAATGTGGGTCCCTTGAAGGCAGACACGGGTGAAATTATTATGGGCAACTAGTTAATGGCAGAAGAGTTGAATAAGTACTTCGGATCTGTCTTCACTAAGGAAGACACAAACAATCTCCCAGATGTACTGGAGGACACAGGATCTAAGGGGGTAGAGGAACTGAAATAAATTTTCATTAGGCGAGAAATAGTATTGAGTAGGCTAATGGGACTGAAGGATGATCAATCCCCTGGACCTGATAGTCTGCATCCCTGGGTCCTCAGAGAGGTGGCTCTAGAAATAGTGGGCGCATTGGTGATCATTTTCCTATGTTCAATAGATTCAGGATCAGTTCCTGTGGATTGGAGGATAGCTAATAATAAATAATAATAAAAGCTTTATTTCAGACACAGGTCCATATAACACATCATACAGTATAAGGAGATACAAAAAATACATTAAAAATTGCATATTAGCCTATAAGATATACAAGCTATTGCACCAATGCCATCTTAGCCTAGAAGTGAATCTATAGCAGCTTTTTAGAGGGCTGACGAGGGCTTCAATTATGTGGTTCTCTGACTTGTCCAGGCGACACATAAAACTAAACATCAGCTGTCTTAAGAGTGCCTCACAGGTTGGCACTCTAGTGGACACAAACAATTGACTGGCACTATGCCACCTAGGGACACGAAGCAGCCACCTCATTGCATCATTGTATGCTACCTTGAGCCTGCATACACTTTTTCTTATAGTTAGACCACAATTGAGCAGTATATAATGGTGTGATATAGGTTCTGAACAAGTAACACTTCAGAGTCAGAGCACATAGAAAACTTCCTTATAAGTATGTTAGCTTGAAAATAAATTTTACAGCACTGTCGGTAGAGGTCTTTGTCATCCATCTAATGTTATCCCACTTTTCAAGAAAGGAGCAAGAGAGTAAACGGGGAGTTACAGACCAGTTAGCCTGACTTCAGTGGTGGGAAAGATGCTGGAGTCAATTATTAAAGAGGTAATAATGGGGCATTTGGATAGCAGTAAAAGGATTAGTCCAAGTCAACATGAATTTATAAAAGGGAAATCATGGTTGACTAATCTTTGGGAATTTTTTGAAGATGTGACAAGTAAAATGGATGAAGGGGTGCCAGTGGATGTAGTGTATCTAGACTTTCAGAAAGCCTTTGATAAGGTCCCGCACGGGAGACTGGTGACTAAAATTAGAGCACATGGTATTGGGGGTAGGGTGTTGACATGGATAGAAAATTGGTTGGCAGACCGGAAGCAAAGAGTAGGAGTGAACGGGTCCTTTTCAGAATGGCAGGCAGTGGCGAGTGGAGTGCCGCAAGGCTCGGTGTTGGGGTCGCAACTGTTTACCTTATATATTAATGATTTGGAAGAGGGAATTGGGAGCAACACTAGCATGTTTGCAGATGACACAAAGCTGGGTGTCAGTGTGAGTTGTGAAGAGGATGTTAGGAGTTTGCAGGGTGACCTGGTCAGGTTGTGTCAGTGGGCAGATGCCTGGCAGATGCAGTATAATATAGATAAATGTGAGGTTATCCACTTTGGCGGCAAAAACAAGGGGAAAGATTATTATCTCAATGGGTTAGGTTAGGGGGAGGTGCAGCAAGACCTGGGCATCCTTGTACACCGGTCACTGAAAGTTGGCTTACAGGTACAGCAGGCAGTGAAGAAAGCTAATGGAATGTTGGCCTTCATAATAAGATGATTTCAGTATAGGAGTAAAGATGTTCTTCTGCAGTTGTATAGAGCTCTGGTGAGACCTATCTGGAGTATTGTGTACTGTTTTGGTCTCCTAATTTGAGGAAAGACATCCTTGTGATTGAGGCAATGCAGCATAGATTCACGAGATTGATGCCTGGGATGGCGGGACTGTCATATGAGGAAAGATTGAAAAGACTAGGCTTGGCTTCACTGGAGTTTAGAAGGGTGAGGGGGTGATCTGATAGAAACATATAAAATTATAAAAGGACTGGACAAGTTAAATGCAGGAAAAATGTTCCCAATTTTGGGCGAGTCCAAAACCAGGGGTCACAGCCTTAGAATAAAGGGGAGGTCATTTAAGACTGAGGTGAAAAAAAACTTTTTCACCCAGAGAGTTGGGAATTTATGGAATTCCCTGCCACAGAGGGCAGTGGAGGCCAAGTCACTGGATGGATTTAAGAGAGAGTTAGATAGAGCTCTAGGTGCTAGTGGAGTCGAGGGATATAGGGAGAAGGCAGGCACGATTGATAGGAGACGATCAGCCATGATCACAATGAATGGCGGTGCTGGCTCGAGGGGCCGAATGGCCTCCTCCTGCACCTATTTCTATGTTTCTATTTCTCACCGACACATCTGGAAAAATTCATAGTGACCCGTCAAACACCAAACCCACACATTTTTGGGACGCAAAAGGATACCAGAGCACCCAGTGGAAACCCACGTGATCACTGGGGGAACGTGAAAACTCCACACAGATAGCATCCAAGGTCAGGACCGAACCTGGATCACTGGAGTTGTGAGACAGCAGCTCTACCATCTGCGCCACTGTGAGCTCCCCAAAGGAATGTGCTAGGTTTGACAATTAGGAAATGTTATCATGGTTGGTCTGTCTATCTGGGTGAGAGGGAGTGAATGAGTTAATAAACAAGAAAGCTTGAATGTACAAAAGAACTCTTGCTGCTTGTAGTATCGGCTTTGTGACTCTCACTCCATGTCCTGCATCAACGTGCTTTACAACATCAGTTTTGTAATGATACTGTGTTCTTCTGCAGACGCTACTCTACTGAGAAGGCATAATTATATTACCATAAGAATGTATTATTATAAAAGGAGCTGAAATATCATTCTAAGTATAGTGTGTTCACCCAGAAGTATATTCTAAATATAATGTGCGCGAGTGTGAATATGTGTGACCCTGCATGTGACTGTGCCAGAGTTTGAACATGTATATCTGAGTGTGCGCATGGGTGTGCTTGTGTATGTATGTGTGGATGTCTGAATGTGCGTGCATCTGTTCGACTGAATCCGTCAGCACGTGATTGTCTGATGCACTGTATGTGTTTCTGAACATATGTGTGCATGTATCTGAGCAAATGTGTGTTTCATTGGTTATGTGCCTGAGAGTTTACATCTCAGTGTACATGCCTGAATATGCGAGTGTCTGTGTATCAATGTGTGCAAAACCGCACTTGCATCAGATGTGTGCATCAGAATATGTGTGTATGTATCTAAACAGCACGTTACTGAGTGGGTGTTGGAGAGTTTGCACATCTTTCATGTGTCTGCATCTGAGTGCGTGGATCAGTGTGTATACACGAGACTTTGTATGACAAAGTGTTTGTGCTCCTGACTGTTATCTGGGTGAGAACATTTGCTTGTATGCGTGAGTGTCTGAGTGTATGTACGCACATGTGCGCATGCATACAGGCATGTATTTGCGCACACATTATCTCCACGTCGGCACTTCGAAAGAAAGATAAGCTTCCTGGTACACAGCAGTTAAGCAAATCGGGGGCGAGAGCCCAACTTTGACCTTCCCTCTGATGGAAGGTATATGTATTTACTGTTTGGAACATCATTAAGAAGAAAGAGAGCACTGGTGAGCTTACTAATCACAAAGGGACTGGCAGGCCAAGGAAGAACTTCACAGCTGATGACAGAAGAATTATTTCTATAATAAAGAAAAACTCCGAAACACTTGTCTGACGGATCAGAAACACTCTTCAGGAGTCGGGTGCGGATTTCTCAAAGACCACTATCCGCAGAAGACTTCATGAACAGAAATACAGAGTCTACAATGCAAGTTGCAAATAACTGGTTAGCCACATAAATAGGATGGTCGGGTTACAGTTTGCTAAGAAGTACTTAAAAGAACAATCGCAGTTCAGGAAAAAAGGTCTTATGGACCTTTGAGATGAGGATTAACTTATATCAGAGTGATAGCAAGAGCAATGTATGAAGGAGAAAAGGAACTGCCCAAGATCCAAAGCATACCACCTCATCTGTGAAACACGGTGGTGTGCGAGTTATGGCCTGGGCATGTATGGCTGCTGAAGGTACTGACTCACTTATCTTCATTGATGATACAACTGCTGATGGTAGTAGCATGATGAATTCTGAAGTGTATAGACACATCTATCTGCTCAAGTTCAAACAAATGCCTCAAAACTCATTGGCCGGCGGTTCATTCTACAGCAAGACAATGATCCCAAACATACTGCTAAAGTATCGAATTTGGACAAGGTGGGATAATTTTCAAAGCTAAAAAATGTTAAATTCTTGAGTGGCCAAGTCAATCACCCGATCTGAATCCAATTGAACATGCATTTTATATACTGAAGAGAAAACTGAAGGGGACTAGCCCCCAATACAAGCATAAGCTAAAGATGGCTGCAATACATTCCTGGCAGAGCTTCCCCCGAGAAGACACCCAGCAACTGTTCATGAATCGCAGACTTCAAGCAGTCAGTCATTGCATGCAAAGGTAATGCAACAAAATACTAATCATGACTACTTTCATTTACATGACATTGCTGCGTCACAAACATTGTGGTGCCCTGAAATGGGGGGACTATGTATAAACATTGCTGTAATTTCTACATGGTGAAACTAAAATGGATGAAAATGGCCTTTATTAAAATCTGACAATGTGCACTTTAACCACATGTGGTGTTTGCTATTATAAATCTCAAATTGTGAAGTACAGAGGCAAATAAATAAATGATGGGTCTTTGTCCCAAACATTATGGAGGGCACTGTAATATGTTTGAAGGGACTTGAAGGACAGTTGAAGTGATGGAATAGTCATAGTGGTAACGCAGTTTTGAACAATAAGTGCCTACTAACTGCAATGATCTGTCCCCATTACATTGGATGAGGGCCAATCTTGTCCAGATCTTCACTGCTGACTATTGAGTGGTGCTGTAGGAGTCGCTACTGCTCTCCCGGCAGATTAGCTC
The DNA here is from genome assembly GCF_028641065.1 of Leucoraja erinaceus. Taxonomy (NCBI): domain Eukaryota; kingdom Metazoa; phylum Chordata; class Chondrichthyes; order Rajiformes; family Rajidae; genus Leucoraja; species Leucoraja erinaceus. The sequence continues at coordinate 20,692,976 of NC_073384.1, read as the reverse complement.
TGCCTTGGTGTTGACCCAGAGTGCCAAGGTAAACCTTCTGCTCGTGACTCTGGTGTGTGACTCGGAAGGGATGGTGCAGGTAGCGAGAGGTGTGTCTGAGCACACTTTATCAAATGGAGAGTGCTGAAGACAGGGGGGAGTAGAGTGAAAGGTGAGGAGGGTTTATAAAGAGCAGGGAGCAGGAGAGAACTAAAAGTGGAGGTTGAAGAGAGATAGCTCCTCCACATCTCACCAGGTAGAATGATCCCATCTTGTCCATTCTCTTCAACCAGGTGGCAGGCAGATCATCCCTGATCTAAGTCCCAAGCTCAGGTGTACACAATGTGTAGAGGTTCCATAGGATATAGAATGGAATAGAATAGAATCATTTATTGTCACATGTGACAAGTCACAGTGAAATTCTTTGCTTGCATACCTTGCCAAGGTATGCAAATAGTCACCCATAAAGGGTGCTTACAAAGTTCCTTTTTTGTAACATGGGAGGTGCTCGCCTCTCCCAGGTATGCACAACATTGCGGCTTCTATTCCATAAAGTGAAGTCAAACGCAAGGTTCAGCAAATGAAGACAGATTAGGTCTGATTAGGAGCAGTCAGCATGGATTTGTGCCTGAAAGGTCATGTTTGACTAATCTTCTTGAATTTTTTGAAGAGGTTACCAGGGAAATTGACGAGGGTAAAGCAGTGGATGTTGTCTATATGGACTTTAGTAAGGCCTTTGACAAGGTTCATTAAGAAGGTTCAACTGTTGGGTATAAATGCAGGAGTAGCAAGATGGATTCAACAGTGGCTGAATGGGAGAAGCCAGAGGGTAATGGTAGATGGTTGTTTGTCGGGTTGGAGGCAGGTGACTAGTGGGGTGCCTCGGGGATCGGTGTTGGGTCCTTTGTTGTTTGTCATGTACATCAATGATCTGGATGAAGGTGTGGTAAATTGGATTAGTAAGTATGCAGATGATACCAAGATAGGGGGTGTTGTGGATAATGAAGAGGATTTCCAAAGTCTACAGAGTGATTTAGGCCATTTGGAAGAATGGGCTGAAAGATGGCAGATGGAGTTTAATGCTGATAAATGTGAGGTGCTACACCTTGACAGAACAAATCAAAATAGGACGTACATGGTAAATGGTAGGGAATTGAAGAATACAGTTGAACAGAGGGATCTGGGAATAACTGTGCATAGTTCCTTGAAGGTGGAATCTCATATAGATAGGGTGGTAAAGAAAGCTTTTGGTATGCTAGCCTTCATAAATCAGAGCATTGAGTATAGAAGCTGGGATGTAATGTTAAAATTGTACAAGGCATTGGTGAGACCAAATCTGGAGTATGGTGTACAATTTTGGTCGCCCAATTATAGAAAGGATGTCGACAAAATAGAGAGAGTACAGAGGAGATTTACTAGAATGTTGCCTGGGTTTCAACAACTAAGTTACAGAGAAAGGTTGAATAAGCTGGGTCTTTATTCTCTGGAGCGCAGAAGGTTAAGGGGGGACTTGATAGAGGTCTTTAAAATGATGAGGGGGATAGACAGAGTTGATGTGGATCAGCTTTTCCCTTTGAGAATAGGGAAGATTCTAACATGAGGGGGGACTTCTTTACTCAGACAGTGGTAGTGGGTGTGGAATGAGCTTCCAGTGGAAGTGGTGGAGGCAGGTTCGTTGGTATCATTTAAAAATAAATTGGATAGGCATATGGATGAGAAGGGAATGGAGGGTTATGGTATGAGTGCAGGCAGGTTTGACTAAGGGAAAAAAGTTGTTCGGCACAGACTTGTAGGGCCGAGATGGCCTGTTTCCGTGCTGTAATTGTTATATGGTTAAATGCATGGCACCACAGTGAACTGATAAAGACTAATTTCTGACATTCACCTTCCATAAATTACCTCGTTTGATGTTCTCGGCCTCATTTCCATTCTTTGTTATTCTTTCACAACCTGTATAATGGTGCCAATGTTGCAAGATCGAGCAAATATTTTGCATGTACCATGCCAGGAGACATTCCACGTTCCACAATGTTTACAGAATTCCTTGCTTTCATGATTGCTTCCACTTTTACTCCAGTTGCATCAACTTGCAGCGTGCTCAGCCCAAGATCAACTATTTCTCTCTGTGCTGGAGTTGCTTCTGAACTTTGTGGCGCATCTGTCGGAATTTTATCTGAACCTAAATCCCTGACCATTTCTCCTCACGTTCAAAGAGTTTCATACAGCAGAGAAACAAGCCATCCCAGAGTCCGAATTTGGTCCATAGCCTTCTCTGCCTAGATGATTCCTGGTCACTTTTAAAATGCTACCTGATACTTTCTCAAGCAATGTATTCCTGGTGCTCAGTGTCACAGTTGTAGAGTTGCTGCCTTACAGCGTACTGGTGCTGTCTATCTCTCCCTGCATGTTCTCCCTGTAACCACGTGGGTTTTGTCTGGGTGCACCCGGTTTCCTCCCACATTCCAAACATGTGCGGGTTTGTAGTTTGTAATTAATTGGCTTTTGTAAATTGTCCCTAGTGTGGGTAGAACCAGTGATCATTAGTCCGTGCGAACTCGGTGGACCAAAGCCCCTGTTTCCACGCAGTATCTCTAAACTAAACTAAAACTAAACTCTCTTTGGGTGAAGACAGTCACTTCAGATCTCTTTTAAATCTCTTATCCCTTACCCTAAATCCACGTCCTCTAGTTTTATACACTCTGACATGAGGAAAAGTTTTCTACTCTCCCCACTATGTTCTGTTTTTACCTCATAATTTTATATATCTCAAACATGTCCACTCTTAAACTCCTCCACTCTAGGGAGAACAGACTTAGCTTCTCCAGTCTGTCCTTTTAACGGAAATACTCCATCCCAGGCAAAATCCCGATGAATCTCTTGTACGCCTTCTGCAACACGTTGTCCTCGTTGGTTTTATTGACCATCAGAACATTATCAATCTGTACTTGTCATATCTTTTCCATTGTGGTTGGAAAGATCTTTGGAGATAATTTCACAGCATAATTTTGCATGGTATATAATTGCAATGTTCCCGATGTTTGGGGAGTCCATAAACAGGGGCCACAGTTTAAGAATAAGAGGTAAGGCATTTAGAACAGAGATGAGGAAACACTTTTTCACACAGAGTTGTGAGTCTGTGGAATTCTCTGCCTCAGAGGGCGGTGGAGGACGGTTCTCTGGATACTTTCAAGAGAGAGCTTGATGGGGCTCTTAAAGATAGCTGAGTCGGGGGATTTGGGGAGAAGGCAGGAATGGGGTACTGATTGTGGATGATAAGCCATGATCACATTGAATGGCAGTGCTGGCTCAAAGGGAAAAATGGCCTACTGCTGCACCTATTGTCTATTGTCTATTGTCTAAATGTTATAGTATTGTAAAATTGAGTCGTGCTATATGAGTAAAGAACTATATCATTTTTTTTGCTTCTACCGCATCGTTCATTATATTCTGTGTACTGAATGTGCACTCTATCACTAAGCCAGCACATGTCTTGGGGAGTGGAAAAATAAAACATGCCGTATGCTTCAGCTCCCCGGGACATTCACGCCTTGCCTAGTCAAATACATAAATGCTTTCATTCCTCAACGTGTCAGAACATACAGCACACCTGAGGGAACTAATGCACGAGAATGGTGAATGCAAGTGGTCATAATTCTACTAAACTAGTTTTAACGAACTCGAAAGGTGTGCACTGTAATGAGCCGATCACATTCCAACAGGACCAGATCTGACATTTTGCAGCGAGATGCTTCTATTGAAGGCTTGTGATCAGCTCGACTATAAGATGGCAAGTATTTGCATTCAAGGTGTTCGAAGTAGAGAAAGCCAAGATAGAAAGCATCCGAAGATAGACACAAAATGCTGGAGTAACTCAGCAGGTCAGGCAGCATCTCTAGAGAAAAGGAATAGGTGACATTTCAGGTCATCGAGCCATAGAGTGATACAGTGTGGAAACAGGCCCTTCAGTACAACGTGTCCACACCGACCAACATGTCCCATCTACACTCGTCCCACTTGCCTGCGTTTGATCCACATCCCTCCAAACCTGTCCTAACCATGTACCTGTCTAATTGCAAGACCCTTCTTGAAGCCGCAGATTTATGGTATGATGCCAAAATAGAAACCATGAACATAAATAGTCTTCTAACACCAAAGAAGTTGCACAAGTAACGCCTAGTTGGTAGGCTAATTGGCATTTGCAAAATACCATCTGGTATAGGTAGAAGAAGCAAAAAGAGTAGTTGTGACACATCAGAGAGACTAGGTTGCTTGGAAGTAGGTGGGTGAACGTGATCATTCTGAAAGCTGACGCGTCCTGTGAAAATGCGATAAAGATAAGAGAAATGTGTCATTGACAGGTGAGTGAGAACTGCAAAGACAATGAGTTAAAGATGCTTGTTCCCCGTTCCCTGGTGGAAACAAGCGCAGCCAGCTGCAGGATGTTTATTTTAGAGATACACCAACGGAAACAGGCCCTCCGGCCCACCGAGTCCGCACCGACTAGCAATCCACGCACATTAACACTATCCTACATACACTAGCGACAATTTTACATTTACACCAAGCCAATTAACCTACAAACCTGTGCATCTGGAGTGTGGGAGGAAACCAAAGATCTCAGAGAAAACCTACGCAATCATAGGGTGATCGTACAAATTCCAAACAGAAAACACCCGTATTCAGGATCAAACCCAGGTCTCTGGCACTGTAAGGCAGCAACTCTACCACTGTGCCACCATGCTGACCATGTTATTGGTTAGCCAGCGATGGCAGCTCTCTGGAAGATGGTGATCTCTGGCTGTATGCCAGAAACATCATGCCCAAACAGATGCAAGTAGGGATGTTAGAAATTATAAATGGGATATAACTGCAAGATTAAGCAGGGAATTGTATTATTCAGGATAGGTTTAGTACTTTATACTTGTAGTGCGCCAGTGAACGATGGGTTACATTCCTTGGAAAAAGGCCACACGTACCACTCAGCCGGCACATGGCTTGGGATATGGAAGAATAAACATGCTCTGAGTTTAGAAATCTAATACTGTTGTAAAAAGGCCACATGTACCATTCAGCCAGCACATGGTTTGGGATATGGAAGAATAAACATGCTCTGAGTTTAGAAATGTAATACTGTTCTGAAAAATAATGTTGTGAAAAGTGTGTAATAGATCTAACGTGATGTAAAAATATGGTTCCTGCCCTTGTGTATACAAATCTGGTTCAGTATTCATCATCAACAGATTGGTTCAATAAAGTGCTATTGGTTTATTATTGTTATGTGTACCGAGATGCAGTGAAAAACTTTATTTGTGTGTTATCCAGTCAAGTCGTACTATAATGTGCAATCAAGCCATAAACAAGCACAACAAATAGTGAAAACAGAAAAATAACTACAGTGCAGTATACAGTGTTACAGGTACAGATTAAAAGATAATTGATACTAAACCCGTTAAGTTCCTCCAATATTTGGTCGCTCAGAACATTGTTTCAACAAAATCACTGGTCAGTTTCCTAAACACAAATGATGCACATTGGCCCAACGTGTTCAACCATTCTTCATAAGGCAGCGCCACTTGCCAGGGATCAACCTTTGAACAACCTCCAATGCACGTTAAGAGAGGAGATTATAAGTGCATGCATGCATGTGGTGTGTCCTCATCTGCATCGTGTCTGAACTGTGACACGCCTCCTTTCCTTTAACTCTACCCTCTTTGCTGTGTGACCAACATTTAATTTGTATTCTAACTGCTTCCTTTTCATGTGTGCTAACTTCGTCATACATGAAACTTTGTCTGTTTCATGTATGACGACACCCAGATCCCTCTGTATAGCAACATCATGTAGTAGTGTATTATTTCCAACAGAGTGGGAATCCTCTAAATATCCTTCATTAAACTCCATCTGTCCAATTGTTGCCAACTTGAATTGCTGCCAACTTAAATTATCCATATCCTTGGATCGGAAGAATGTGATGCAGAAAAGTTAAGGATGCAGAAAAGATTCACAAAGGTGTCGCCGGGACAGGAGATTTTGTGTGAGAAGGAAAAAATTGGATGGGCCAATATTGTTGGGAGTGAAGGAGACAGCCGACTGACTTGATAGACCCTAGATACAGCATAGAAATCAGTCATTTGATCCACCTCATCCATGCCCATCAACTGGTCCCATTTGCCTGCATTTGGTCCAAAATGCTCACAACGTTTTCAATCCATTTACCTGTGCAAAACATTGTAAATCTACCCATCCCCACAGCTTCCTCTGGCAGCTCATTTCATAAACCCACCACCCTCTGTGTGGAAAGGATAGTCCATAGGTTTGTTTTAAATCTTCCCCATCAACGTAAGGCACCTTACGCTCTAGTTTTAAACTTACGTTGAAAAAAGACTTAGACTGTTCACCTTATCTATGCCATTCATAAGCCCCTCACAGATCAAACCTCAACATAATAAGCACTGGGGAAAAAAAATCAGTCTGTCCAATTTCTTTAAACTCAAGCTCTTCAGTCCTGGGAACATTTTAAGAATCCTTTCTGCACTCTTTCCAGCTTAATGACATCCTTTCTATAGTTTGACGACCTGAACTGCACACTTCTCCATGTGTGGTCTCATCAAAGACTTGTTCATGACATCCCAACACCTCCCTCCCATCAGGCAAGAGGTACATAAATGTGAAAACACACACAGATTCAGAGACAGTTTCTTCCCAGCTGTTATCAGGCAACTGACCATCTTATCAAAAACTAGAAAGTGGTCCTGAGCGGTATCATCTATATCACTGGAGACCCTCAGAATGTCTTTAATCAGACTTGACTGGACTTTAACTGCACTAAACATTATTCCCTGTATCATATATCTGTACACTGTGGATGGCTCAATTGTAATCATGTATAGTCTTTCCGCTGAAGATAGACAGAAAAAGCTGGAGTAACTCAGCAGGATCTCTGGAGAGAAGGAATGGGAGACGTTTTGGGTCGAGACCCTTCTTCAGACAACTGCTGCTATAGCATGCAACAAAAGCTTTTCATTGTACCTCAGCACACGTCTTCTTCTTCTTGCGTATGGCGTGCACAGCCTAAAGTTGTAGATCATGGGTAGACATCCAGGCCAGGAAAGCATCAGTTACTTGGTGGATGGCTTTCATGCACCTAGGGAAAAAGCCTCAGTGGGCACTCATACATGATGTGTTGGATGGTCTGGTCTGGATGTCCGCAGTCACAAGCAGGGCTGTCTGTCATCCCCCACTTATGCAGGTGATGGGCTGTTATTGCATGGAGGGTGCGGATTCTGTTCAGGGTTAGCCATTGCTTGCGATGGACGTTAAAACTCGATGGTTTCTCTATGGGGTCTGTGATGGCCTCTCCGTTGTTGGTGTTGGCATCTTTCCAGGCTCTGCGTCACTCAGTCTTGGAGTCAAAGTCTTCCAGAGATTTAACGGAAGACCAGAAGGGTTTGCAGGACTTCAGGGCAGATTGGACAAGTCAGGATGGATGGGAATGTCAGGGTTAGCCTTGATGGTGCGCCAATCTTTCAATATCCTCTCCTGTGTATGCTGGGAGGGGCGATATGCGAGAGGACAGGGAGCCACAGCAAAGGTGTTGACTTAAGCGTCCCAGTGATGACCCGCATTGCAGAGTTAAGGACAGTGTCAACTTGTTTGGTGTGGCAGCTATTAGCCCAAGGTGTTGAGCAAAACTCGGCTGTTGAGTAGACTAGGGCTAAGCTTGCGGTACAGAGGGTGTGTGCATTGGATCCCCAGCTGTTGCCTGCAAGTTTCCTGATGATGTTGACACGTGAGAATAAACTAAAGTAAACTAAACTAAACTAAACTCCTGTACTTAAAGCCCTGACCGATGATGGCAAGAGTGCCACATACTTTCCTGGTCTAGCTGTGTCACCACTTCCACAGAACTACGTATCTGTACCCTAAGTCTCCCTCTACCACAACACCCTCCAGTGTCCTACTGTGTGAGTCCTGCCTTGGTTTGACTATCAAAGTGCAACACCTTGCACTTCTCCAAGGTAAATTCTATCTACCATTCCTTGTCCTGTTTTAATCTTAGATAACCTTTATGACTGCCAACTATACAACAATTGTGGCTTCACTCGCAAACATATTAACCATTCCAATACATTCTCATCTACAATTTTAATATAAATGACAATTAAAAATAAACCAGGCACCATTCCCTGCAGCACACCATGGAATGGAAACATTTAGTTTTTGTGTTTAAACCTTTTTGCAGTTTATCTCATTAGTAAGTTTTTCTTTCTCTTTTTTGTCATCCTTCACTGGTTGCTGAAATGTTTTTGATGTCTAGCCATCATCATAATTCAATTTCTTTCCATTTAAATCATTATTATCAGACCTACGTTTCCCAGTCTCATAGCAAATTGAAATTCTACCGTGTTATGATCGCTCTTCTCCACGGGATCTTTTAGTAATTAGTCCTGTTTCATTACTAATAACCAGATCTAAAATCTATCTACCAGATTCTGTTCCCTGGTTGGTTTCACAACACATTAAGACACTGAATTCACTCTTTGAGCATCTTTAAAGAATTCATTCTAACAGGATGCATCCCACCTTTGGTTGGCAACTGCCCTTCCTGAAGACCCCAAGAAAGTTGCAGAGAGTTGTGGGTGCTGCCCAGTCCATCATACAAATCAGCCTCCCCTTCCTCACTGACTCTATCTGCACTTTCTGTTGCCTTGGGGGAAACAGCCAAAATTATAAGGGAGCGTTCACATCTCGGTCATTCTCTCATTTCCCCTCTCCCATCAAACGGAAATTATAAAACATGAAACCAGATGCACGAGATTAAAAAGCAACTTGTTCCCTGTTATTATCAGTCTCTTAAACAAACCTCTTATATGCTGAAGATGTATTCCTGATCTTCCAATCTAACTCATTGTGGCTCTTGCACATTTTTCATCTGGATTTTCTCATTAGTTGCAACACCATATTAAGCAACCTATTTCCTTTCTCTTTTTGCATTTATGTGTTATGTTCACGTATGGTATGATTTGCTTGAACGGATAATTCAAGTTGTTCACTGGATATTGGTACAGGTGACAATAAAAAACAAAAATAATCTTAAAAATAATAATTTTCTTTTCCCTCCGAAAGGTTGTTCGTCAGATTCTAATTTGAAACTTTTATCTCCACTACTGCTTTATGGTTGTAAAATGCCACTGCAATGTATCTTGATTTTGATTTCCTCTGTGCATCTTAGAGTCAAACAGCATGGAAACAGGCTTTGGCCAAACTCTTTCTTGCTAACCAATATGCCCCATCTAAGATAGATCCATTTGCTGCATTTGGCCCATATATCCCACTAAATCTATCTCTCCAAATGTATTTTAATTGCAATTATATTGCCTACTCAACTACATCCTCTGGCTGCTCTTTCCAAATGCCCACCACCCACTGACTGAAGAAGTTGACCCTCCAGTTCCTATTAAATCTTGTCCCTCTCACCTTAAATTTATGTCCCCTTTGCACAAAAGGTCTAATGTGAGATTGGATCTGTTTAATATCTCCTATTACGCTTACTTATTGATTAAATCCCAAATACGCATGTGTAGACCAACATATGCAGTTCCTTCCCACACATGGCATATTCTTAAGGGCCAGTCCCACTTGCGATTTTTTTCGGCGACTGTGAGTGTCAGTGACTGACACCCGTAAAACCGTCAGTTGTATGACAAACACGCTGATGTATGCTGTCCTGCGGGTGATGCCCAGTTACGGTTCGGGTCAGGGTTAGGGTTACGGCAAAGGTTAGGGTTAGGGACCACAGATGGGCTGTAAAACAATTTTCCTTCAATGCATGGATTTTAAATATTAATATATTTAAATTAATACAAAAAATCAATTGTGCAAACGAAAAGATGTCTGAGTCGTTCAGTTTTACTTACAAATGTTTTGGTCCACTTCCAGATCCAATCACCGTCTCTAACTTTTCACAGGGATGGATTCAGTGAATGTAGACTGAACTCCCCTCCACCTCTCTGTTCCTTGGATGATCAGCAATTATCATATTGAATGGCAGTGTAGGCTCGAAGGGCTGAATGGCCTCCTCCGCACCTATTTTCTATGTTTCCCCCCCCTCCCACCCATCCCTCCTTCTCCAACCCCCCCCCCCCCACCCTTCTCCCCTCCCCCCTCCCCCCCTTCTTCCCTTCCCCCTCTTCCTCCTCCCTTCCTCCCGCTCCACTCTTTCCCCCCCCCCCCCCCCCCCCCCCCCCTCCAACCCCCCCCCCTCATGGACCCAGCCTATGACCAGTGATCCGCCGTACACTATCCCACACACCACACAGGGAAATTTATACAAACCTGTGCACCTTTGGAGTGCGGGAAGAAACCTTACCGTGACCCTAGCCCTACCCTTAACCCTAACCCTAACTCTAGGTTGATAGGCTTGATAAGTATAAATTTTCCCTGGCGTATGTGGGATGGTATGCGGGGGATCGCTGGTCGGTGCGGACTTGGTGGGCCGAAGGGCACTGTATCTCTGAGCTAAATGTGATACCGGGCCCCAGGGGTTGGACTCGAACCCCCAATGCTCTGCTTGCTCCTCATGGGAACAACAGGGAGACACCGTGCGTCACCTGCGCATCACCGCGCGTCATTACATGCGTCACCACACGTCACGCCGCATCGAGACCCGACCATGACGCGACAACCTCTTTTCAGGCTGTCGCCGAAAATGTCACCCAAATGGGACAGGCCCTTTATCCTTGCCAAACCTAAATAGGTTTCAAATGCTCCTTAATATTGACCTCTTTGTACAAGCCTTTGATCACTTGCCCTGATCTCTCTGCCTGTGACTGTGTCAGATTCCTTTTGTGTAACACTTCGGCTTGTTTGTTTTACGAAACCAGGCATAAATTCAATTCTGCTGCCCTTCAAACAGGAGCATTACTTTTACATTTGATGCAAATTTATCTGTATGCCAAGGAAATTTGACAAACTTGTATAACTTTACTGGTCAGGTCTCTGCCTGGGCAGTCTCAGTTGCTGGCACTATAGTTTAGACTGAATGCCAAGGTTTTGAAGAAAGAGTGGAGAAGATTTACTGGAATGCAAGCAGGGATTTGCATTAGAAGCAGAGGGAATAGTGATGCTCAGATTATTCTTCAAACTGCAGAAAAGGCCACAACTGGTTTTACAAAGTCACTTTACATTTGGAAAGGTTTTGTGTACAGTTTCTAGAGTCATAGAACTATACAGCATGGAAACAGGCCTTCCGGTACAAATTGTTCTTGCTGATAAATAAATGTAATGGGCTACTTGCCTGCATCTGGTTCATATCTCCCAAATCTATTTATCCAGGTCGACAAAAAAGCTGGAGAAACTCAGCGGGTGAGGCAGCATCTATGGAGCGAAGGAAATGGGCAACGTTTCAGGTCGAAACCCTTCTTCAGTCTTACCCGAAACATTGCCTATTTCCTTCGCTCCATAGATGCTGCCTCACCCGCTGAGTTTCTCCAGCTTTTTTGTCTACCTGTGGTTTTCCAGCACCTGCAGTTCCTTCTTAAACTATTTATCCAGGAACCTGTCCAAGAGTCTGCTAAATGTGATAATTGTAGCCACCACTACCACTTCCTCTGGTAGATAGTTCCATATATTCACCGCCCCATCTAAGTTAGATCAATTTCTATTAATCTATCGGTCTGAAGAAGGGTTTCGGCCCGAAACGTTGCCTATTTCCGTCGCTCCATAGATGCTGCTGCACCTGCTGAGTTTCTCCAGCATTTTTGTGTACCTTCCATTTCTATTAGGTTTGGCAAAGATAAGAATACTTCAAAATCGTGGTGTTGTGGCAAACTTTTCCACAAGGAAGTGTACTCATTGACTGTCCTAGAAATATCCACTGCTCTATTACTTTAAAAAAAAAAGGCTTACATGATGAATGTTGTGGAAGCCATATCATTTAGAAGAATGTTGACTTACCACTCTCACTGTTGTGCACAGGCTAAATTATATGGATACGTGACACAGTGGTGCAGCAGTGGAGCTGCTACCTCACAGAGCCAGAGACATGGGTTCAATCCTGATTACGGGTGCTGTCTGCAGAGTTTGCACATTCTCCCTGTGGCCGCATGGGATTTCTCTGGATCCTCCAGTTCCCTCCCACATTCCAAAGACGTGCAGGTGTGTAGGTTAATTGGCTTCTGTAATTTACCCCTAGTGTGTAGGACATGAAATTGGGATAACATTGAACTAGTGTGCGGGTGATTGATGGTCGGCATAGACTCAACGGGTCAAAAGCCCTGTTCCTACCCTGTATCTTTAAGCTTTAAAGTGTGTATAAACTGAAAGGTTCATGTACCTCTCCCCCTACCACCCCTCACGGTCCCTCAGATCCACATCAGCTGGTCTCCTCTCCATCCACAAGTCCAACCTCCGCAGTTTTGGGGACAGAGCCTTCTCCAGGGCAGCTCCCAGGCTCTGGAACTCCCTCCCCCAACTGATCCGCAATTCCGTGTCCCTCACCATCTTCCAGTCCAGACTCAAAACCCATCTCTTCACCTCTGCTTATCCTTAGCCCCACGTGCCGTCCCTTTTCATCTGTGCATTAATTGCCTCATACTATGTTTTGTATTGAATTCTGTATTTACTTTGTGTACTAGTCATGTCTCTACTATTTATTTCACTCCCCTTACATGTTTTTCCTCTACCTGCTAAATTTTTGTAAGGTGTCCTTGAGACTCTTGAAAGGCGCCCATAAATAAAATGTATTATTATTATTATTACCCAATTTATAGGCATCAGGTTTCCAATGTACATGGAGGCTGAACAGTCATTTTGTTCTCATCTCCACCAAGCTGAGGGCATTACTCCAGAGTGTGCAAATTGAAATTAATGCCTCCACTTTCTAATTCAGTAAGCTCACTATGACACTATCATGAGTGTGAGACTCACAATGTTAGAGCCATTGGCAGTTTCTTTATCCCTGTGCACACGCACACATTGACACCCATGCGCATGTACGCACAGAAACAACTATGCTTTGATACACCTATGCACACAGACATGCGCACAAACATGCATGCACACATGACTGCTAATATTTGGATGCCTAGGCTATTGTACTCTTGCAAACATAATCAAGCAGCATAATCAAGGATGGGCCACTCCCTCTTCTCCCCACTCCCACCAGGCAAAAGGTGAGAAAACGCACACCTCCAGATTCAGGTATTCCCAGCTATTATCAGGCAACCGAATCATCCTACTACAACCAGAGAGCAGTCACTGAACTGCTATCTACCTCATTGTTAAACCACGGACTATCTTGATTGTCTGAAGAAGGGTTTCGGCCCGAAACGTCACCTATTTCCTTCGCTCCATAGATGCTGCTGCTGCACCCGCTGAGTTTCTCCAGCATTTTTGTGTACCTTTGATTGGACTTTGCTGGCTTTACCTTGCACGAAACGTTATTCCCTTATCATGTATCTATACACTGTCGATGGCTCGAATGTAATCATGTATTGTCTTTCTGTTGACTGGATAGCATGCAACAAAAGCTTTACACTGTACCTCAGTACTTGTGACAAAAAACTAAACTATAAACACATGCGCAAGCACATGCAGGCACATGCAGGTACACATGCAGGTACACAAGCAGGTACCCATGCACACAAGCACACAATCCATATGCCAACAGATAGAGCCTTCATCGACTCAGCTAGCCTGTAAAGCAGAAAGAGAGGAAGTCAGTCGTTGGCTCCCAATTGACCTTTAAATGGACCATTTCATGGCAATTAGTTTTATAACTCTCACTGTGCGGAATGTCTTGAAGAAAGCAGAGTTCAATTTGTCAGTATGACATCATAGGCAGCACTAAATGGGACGAACCGACCCACTCACAAGCATTGTTGTGCGTCCTCCTCCCAGCCCTCTGCACTTTAAACAGCCTCGGCTTCCTTTCTTCTCTATGTGTGAACTTAACTCCGTGACACACAAATGGGACATGGACACGCACAGGTGACTGCAGTAGGTACTTGTAACTTGTAGGGCATATGGTATACACATCAATACAACGCAAATTGAACCCTTAAGAATCATAGAAATATAGAAAATAGGTGCAGAAGGAGGCCATTCGGCCGTTCGAGTCAGCACCGTCATTCATTGTGATCATGGGTGATCGTCCCCAATCAATAACCCGTGCCTGCCTTCTCCCCATATCCCTTGATTCCACTAGCCCTTAGTGCTCTATCTAACTCTCTCTTAAATCCATCCAGTGATTTGGCATCCACTGTCATCTGTGTCGGGGAATTCCACAAATTCACAACTCTCTGGGTGAAAATGTTTTTTCTCACCTCAGCTTTAAATGGCCTCCCCTTTATTCTAAGACTATGACTCCTGATTCTGGACTCGCCCAACATTGGGAACATTTTTCCTGCATCTAGCTTGTCCAGTCCTGTTTATACTTTTATATGTTTCTATAAGATCCCCCCCCCTCACCTTCTAAACTCCAGTGAATAAAAGCCTAGTCTTTTCAATCTTTCCTCATATGACAGTCCCGCCATCCCAGGGATCAATCTCGTGAATCTACGCTGCAATCACTGCCTCAATCACAAGGATGTCCTTCCTCAAATTAGGAGACCAAAACTGCACACAATACTCCAGATGTGGTCTTACCAGAGCCCTATACAACTGCAGAAGAACCTCTTTACTTCAATACTGAAATCCTCTTGTTATGAAGGCCAACATTCCATTAGCTTACTTCACTGCCTACTGTACCTGCACGCCAGCTTTCAGTGACCTGTGTACAAGGACACCCAGGTCTCGCTGCACTTACCCCCTACCTAACCTATCCCCATTGAGGTAATAATCTGCCCCCTTGTTTTTGCTGTCTTGTTTTCCATACGATATGGAAAAAGGCCCTTCAGCCCACCAAGGTCCATGCTGCCCATCATGCCCGTTCTGTGTGGAGTCTGCAAGATCTCCCTGCGTCCATTTGGGATTCCTCCCACATCTCAAAGACGTGCGGGTCGGTTGAACAGTTGACCACTACACATTGCCCTAGGTTTATAATTGAGTGAATCGGGTTTATAATTGATAGAATCTGGAGCGGGGTTAGAGTGGAGGGGAGAGTGGAGCGGAGGTGTGTGGGGGTGGGGAGAAACATATGAAAATGTAGCGTGAGCAAAAAATATACTGTAAATGGGTGATTGATGTTCATCAAAGAGTCGGGGGTCAAATAACTGTTTGTGTGCATATCTCTCTATAACCCATTTTAATCCTATTTTATTCTCATATTCACATTGGCTTCCCCAGGTTCTACCACTCATCTGCACTCACTCGGCATACTGCGCCTCTCCAAGCTCACATAGATCACATGCAGGCAGGGGAGAGTAGTTTAACATTGCATCGCAATTGGCATAGAAATTGTGGGCCGACCTGGGCTGCTTCTGTGACAAATTGTTCTATGTTCTATGTGCTATAGCTGTATAATAGATACGGCCACCTTTGGAGTACTGTGCACAGTTATGGTCGCGCAGCTATAGGAAACATGTCAATACACTGGAAGATGTGCAAAAATGATTTACGAGGAGGTCACGGGGTCTGGGGAGGGGTTTAAATTATAAGGAGCGACTGGATAGCTTCTTTCCTTGCAGTACAGGAGGCTGAAGGGTGACTTTACAGAGATTTATAAAAACATGAGGGACATAGACAAGGTGAGGAGCCTCAGTCTCTTCCCACATCAAGGGAATCAAAATATAGAGGGCGTAGATTTCAGGAGAAAGATTTAAAAGGAACCCGAGGGGCACCTTTTTTTATACTGAGGGCAGTGAATATATGGAACTATCTACCAGAGGAAGTGGTAGTGTTATCTACAATTATAACATTTAGAAGACACTTGGACGTACCTGGATAGAAAGGTTTGGGAGACTTGAGCCAGATGCAAGGTAAGTGGGACTACCACAGCACAGAGTTTCAGGGCCCACCACAGCACAGAGTCTGCCTTGTTGAAGGTACATAATGACCCACCGTTGACTCCGGCAACTGTGCAATCCTGCTCCTTCTCGACCTCAGCGCAGCATTTGACACTGTCGACCACTCCATCCTAATTGACCGTCTCCAGTACAGGGTTGGTATTGATGGCCTGCCCTGAGCTGGTTCATCTCCTACTTCAAAGGTAGGAGTTTCTCTACTAACATAGGCAACTCATTCTCCTCCCCAGCTAGCCTCTGCTGTGGGGTTCCACAAGGTTCCATCCTTGGCCCCATTCTATTCTCCCTGTGTATGCTCCCCTTAGGTTTGACAAACAAGTCAATACCATGGTAAAAGCTAGCTTCTTCCAGCATCGGAAGATAGCTAAAATAAAACAATTCCTCCAGTTTGACGACACTGAAAAGATCATTTACACATTTATCTCCTCCCGCCTTGATTACTGCAACTCCTTTCCACTGGCATCAGCCAACCTTCCCTGTCCCACCTGCAACTGGTCCAAAACGCCACAGCGAGACTCCTGACAGGCACCCGAAAAAGGGACCATATCACCCCAATTCTGGCCTCTCTCCACTGGCTCCCTGTACGGTTCCGAATAAATTTCAAGATCCTCCTTTATGTATACAAATCCCTTAATGGGTCCCCCCCACCTACATCAAAAGTCTGCTTACCCACCGCACCACCTCCAGGTCCCTCAGATCGTCCGACTTGGGGTTACTGAACATCCCACGCTTTAGGCATAAGCTCAGGGGCAACTGCAGCTCCTAGACTGTGGAACAGCATCCCTCTTCCCATCAGAACTGCCCCCTCCATCGACTCCTTTAAGTCGAGACTTAAAACTCATCTTTACTCTCAAGCCTTTCTTGACATCGTCTGAGGGATGGCTACATGTATATATTTATGTATGTACTTAATCTATGAACCAATGTTGTATAACATTAGTACCTCACCAATTGTAAAGCACTTTGGCCAACGAGAGTTATTTTTTAAATGTGCTATAGTAATAAAAGTTACTTGACTTGGGACTAGCCCATTAGACTTCTTTGTCAGCTCGAACAAGTTGTGCCGGAAGGCCAGTTTCCATGCTGTATAGTTCTATGATTCTAGAAACTGAACCCAAACCCTTTCCTAATGTAAAGTGAATGTGTAAACCCAGTTTTGGCCTTTTCTGCTGTTTGAAGAATAGTCTGAGCATCACTTTTCCCTCTGCTTTTAATGCTAACTCCTGCATTGCATTCCAGTAAATCTTCTCTATTCTTTCTTCAAGACCTTGGCATTCAGTCTAAACTATAGTGCCAGCAACTGAGACACTGCCCTGGCAGAGACCTGACCAGTAAAGTTATACAAGTTTGTCAAATTTCATTGGCATACAGATAATTTGCATAACTCTTAGAAGTAATGCTCCTGTTTGAAGTGCAGCAGAACTGAACTGGTGCCTGGTTTCGCAAAACAAACAAACCGAGGTGTTACACAAAAGGAATCTGACACAGTCACAGGCAGAGAGATTAGAGCAAATGATCAAAGGCTTGTGCAAAGAGGTCAATATTAAGGAGCATTTGAAAAGATGAGAGAAGAGAATGATGGAGAGGTGTAGGGAGGGGGAATTTCAGAGATTAGGGCAGGTGGAGTGATGGAAATCAGGAATGATTAAGAGTTAAGACAAGAGTGTTCAATTTGTCACATGCATCGAGACTGGTTCAATGAGATTCTTACTTGCTGCAGTTTTACAAACATGTTAACGCAACACAATAATAAGTATACAATTAACTATAATACAATAAATTATTATTGATACTAGGCAACCACACTATAATAGTGCGAGCTAAAGGCAGAATGAAAGATTTCTCAGGGTTACAGAACTGGAGGACATTATAGAGATGAATGGGGACATGTCCTAGTGGGATTTGAAATCAAAGTTTTTTAAACTGAGGCATTAAGATTAGTTTAGAGATACAGTGCGGTAACAGGCCCTTTGGGTCACACCGACCAGCGATCCCTGCATATTAACACTATCCTGCACACACTAGGGACAATTTACATCTATGCCAAGCCCTTGTACCTACAAACCTGCATGTCTTTGGAGTGTGTGATAACACCGAAGGTCTCAGATAAAACCCATGCAGTCACGGGGAGAAAGTTCAAACTCTGTAGAGACAGCACCCATAGTCGGGATAAAACTCGAGTCTTCGGTGCTGCAAGTGCTATAGGGCATCGACTCTACCGCTCCTCCACCGTGCCACCGTGCCGCATTGTTTAACCTAGAGTAGATGTATATCAGGGAGCAAGAAAAGACAAACTCCAATCTATTGGACTAGCGAAGGTGAGAGATGGGACGCTGGTCTGGGGATCCCCACAGCAGATGAACACAGGAAGCCATCCAAAAGTGCAGGGTGGTGAACTCTGCCAGCCACAGTGATCACTTACCCTGGGGTATTGACCCAGACGATGCCAACGTGGCAGAAGTAGACGCACTCTGTGTCCTGCATGTTTCTGCAGGAGCAACGCTTCTCTCGGCGTGAATGTAGGTGCATCTGCTCCGACTGCTGATAGCTGGCTCTCTCGGACTCCACCGAGGCTCCAGCAGGCGGCTTGGAACTCACTGTGGCAACAAAAAGGAAAAGTCAGGGGGTTTGCAGTTATTCAACAGAGCTTGGTGCTGGCTGTGCATGCTTACAATGTACTAGTTAATGCTTCACATGTTCTACTGGTAGAACTGCTACCTCACACTTCAGAGACCTGGGTCCAATCCATGACATCCAATGTCAACCAATCCTTGTGGATTTTGCATTACCTTCCTGTAACTGCACGTGTTACATTCCAAAAATAATTAGTTTTAGTTATTAGTCGCCTAATTGGCCACTGCAAATTGCCCCCAGTGTGTATATAAAAATTGCTATGAGCCGACATAGGATCAATGGACTGAATGGTCTCCCTCTATGTCATAAGGGAATTTGGGATATGCAGGTTATACTGCTATTTGCTGTCTGTGGAGCTTCACTAATCCAAGCTCATAATGAGACCTGCATTGTGTCCACGGACATGGTAATCACTGGAGTCCAATGGCCTAGAATCCAGAGTCTAGAGTTCAAATTCCAACACAGTTGTTACAGAATGATAAAGTAATCAACTTGGGAACAAGTCCTTCAATCCAACTTGTACGTGTTGACCAAAGTGTCTCTAACCAATCCCATTTGCCTACATTTGGCCCATAACCCTCTTAAACCTTTCATATCAATGAACCTGTCAAAATGTATTTAAAATTTGTAATTGTACCACTCTCCCTACCACTTTCTCTGGCAGCTAATTTCACATACCCACTAACCTTTAGACTTTAGACTTTAGAGATACAGCGCGGAAACAGGCCCTTCAGCCCACCGAGTCCACGTTGACCAGCAATCACCCATACACTAAGACTATCCTACACACTAGCGACAATTTACAGAAGCCAATTAACCTACAAACCTGTATGTCTTCGGAGTGTGGGAGGAAACCTGAGCACCTGGGGAAAACCCACGTGGTAACAGGGGGAACGTACAAACTCTGTACAAAGAGCATCCATAGTCAGGTTCAAACCTGGGTCTCTGGCGCTGTAATGCCCCTGTCCCACTTAGGAAACCTGAACGGAAACCTCTGGAGACTTTGTGCCCCACCCAAGGTTTCCGTGCGGTTCCCGGAGGTTGCTGGTGGTTGCCGGAGGTTGCAGGTAGTGGAAGCAGGTAGGGAGACTTACAAAAAACCTCCGGGAACTGCACGGAAACCTTGGGTGGGGCACAAAATCTCCAGAGGTTTCCGTTCAGGTTTCCTAAGTGGGACAGGGGCATAACTCTACGGCAGCACCACTATACCCCCCTAATAATGTTTTTTTTAAATGCCCCTTTAGACCCCCTTCAAATATTTCACCGCTCATTTTAAATCATTGCCCACTAGTTTTAGACTCCCCCACCCAGGAAAAGACTGTGAGCATTCACCTTATCTATGCCCCTCATTATTTTATAAACCTCTATAAGATCGATCACCTCTCAACCTCTAATGCCCCAGAGTAAAATGCCCCAGCATATCCCAACTTCTCTTTTCAACTCAAGTCCTCCAGTCCTGGTAACTCAAGTCATCCAGTCCTGTGAGTCCTTTCTGCACCCTTCCAACTTAATTATATAAGCCCTATAACTCAGCCACTAGAGTTGAACAGGACATTGTGGTATTTAAATCCAGTTAATAATCTGAGAGTTATGGTATTTGTAATGAGGAGCACAACAAACACTAAATTGCTGTAATAACCCATCTGGTTCAATGATAATTTACCTTTCTTTCCCTTTCTGGCCGACATGTGATTCCAGATTCACCACATATGTTTGAATCTCAAAGACCCAATGTATTCCCAAGGGGATAATTTGAGTTGAGTAATAAATGCTAATGTGCCAGTGATGCAAAGATGTGAAAAGTGAATAAGTAAAATGTTTAAATACTCCAACGCAGCAAGAGTATCACAAGGCACTTGACTTTAGTTTAGTTTTACAAAGTATGTGGGTGTATGGAACGAGCTGCCAGAAGAAGTAGTTGAGGCTGGCACTGTTGCAATGTTTAAGAAACATTTAGACAGGTACATGGATAGGATGTGTTTGGAGGGATATGGGGCAAATGCAGGCAGATGGGACTAGTGTGGATGGGACATGTTGGCCGGTGTGGGTAAGCTGGGCCAAAGGGCCTGTTTCCACACCATATTAGTTTATTGTCTTGCGTACCTAGGTCCAGTGAAAAGCTTTTTTACGCACTAACCAGTCAGGGGATAGACAATACATGATTCCAATCGAGCCATTTACAGTGAGTGTACAGATACATGATAAGGGAATAACCTGTAGTGCACAGTAGAGCCAGTAAAATACAATCAAAGATAGTCCAAGAGTCACCAAGATAGTAGTTCAGGACTGCACTCCAGTTGTGGTAGGATGATTCAATTGCCCGATAAGAGCTAGGAAGAAACTATAAGACTATATGACTATCAGAGAGAGATGGTTTAAACGAGGTGTGCAGGCAGGTTTTTAGCACAGAGATTGGTGGGTGCTGGCGTTCAGCAGGGGGAGTAGATGTGTTTAAGAGGCTTATAGATAGGTGTGTGGATTAGCAGGGAATGGAGGAATGTGGATCATGTTCAGATGAAGGAGATGTGTAATTTGGCATCATGTTTAGCAAGAGGATAGAAGGGCCTGTTTCCTGGGCTGTACTGTTCTCGCTTTCATCTATCTTTTTGAAAGATCGTCGCAGAACTGTTCATAGAAACGTAGAAACATAGAAATTAGGTGCAAGGAGTAGGCCATTCGGCCCTTCGAGCCTGCACCGCCATTCAATATGATCATGGCTGATCATCCAACTCAGTATCTCGTACCTTCCTTCTCTCCATACCCCCTGATCCCCTTAGCCACAAGGGCCACATCAAGGTTCACACCCATTGTGCGGCCACAGTCGCAGTTGTGGAACGGAGTAGCCAAATGTGCTCAGCAAGGTCCTATGAACAGCAAAGTAACAATGTTCAGATAATCCGTTTTGATATTGCTGATAATGAGATGGACATTGGCCAATCCACAGAGGGGTATGACCCTGCTCCTCTTGAAGAGCTTCAAATTCACGTGGGAGACGGGCTGGGTTGCTTTCCTCCCCACTGCCGACATCCCTAGATTATACAATCGAAGAGGTCACGCAAGGGTTAAGGGCGCTGCGAGTGGTGCAGCGGGTAGACTCCAGTCATCCTGGGTTCGATCCCCGTCCTGACCTTTGGCGATGGTTGTGGAGTTTGCGCGTTGTTTTTCTGCCACTGTGTGGGGTTCCCCTGGGTACTCTGGTTCTCCCCCAATACCCTCCCCTCTCCTCCCCAGTCCACTCCACACCCTCTCTTCGCCCAAAACACATCCCAGAGAGTTGTTGGTTGGCAAGTAATCGGCATTGTAAATCGTTAAATGTGTTGGTGATGGGAGGGGGAGGGGAGGGGGAGTTGTAAACATGCGGGTAGAATAAAATTGAATCAGTGGACGATCGGCAGCACGGACTCGATGGGCCGAAAGGCCTGTTTCCGTGATGAATGTCTCTGCCACTATATTATATGCAAGTCCCTGGCGTTTACGCGATATGGGCTGGTTTCCGAACGTCGTTCTGATACATTTGGATATCAATTTCCAGGTTTATTGCTGAGAGCAAAGTAACAGGACGGTGCTCTGGGATTCACGAGGCAACTTTACAGACTTCCGAAAGAAGCTGGCGAATCAGTCCCAGGAGTCTACAGATGCTGGGAATCCGAGCAAACTAAAAAACAAACAAACTGCTGGAGAGATTGAGTGGCTCAGGCAGCGTCTGTGTGTGAGTGTGTGTGTGTGTGTGGGGGGGTGATGGACAGACACTGTTTCCGAGAGCCCCGACTGTCTCCAAAGCCTTGCGTCCACAGACAGGACGAGCCTTGGCCTTATTAGAAGAAAAGGTACACGGGACACTTGTGCAAGGTACGAGCTGATCCAGAGATATGAGCTCAAACTAGCTGGGGTTGAGTCCTTCCAGCACGTTGTTATGTTTTTTGTTGTTGCTCTATCGGCACATCGCCTCTAATTTATCAGACAAAACTCGCATTGAACCAAACGTTCAGGCAAAAGACCAAAATAAACTATGGGAAAGAGATGAGGTTTGACGAGAGAGAGAGAGAGAGAGAGACACACACACACACACAAAGTGCTGGAGTAACCAGCGTGTCGGCCAGCGCCTCTGGAGAAAAAGGATAGGTGACGCATTGGGCCGGGACCCTTCTTCGGACTGAAAGTAGGGTTTGGTGGGGGACTGGATGCGAAAAAAGACCAGAGCAAATTGATGTCGTTTTGACAAATTGGTGGCATTCACAAACCAGAGGGACTAATGGACTTCCCACCGTGATCTTATTCAAGTTAAAGCACTTATGGCGTGGTTCCCTCTTCAACAACACTCGGTTGCCACTCTATTACCGGGCGCTCTTTCCCAGCGCCAGCCCTCGACTACGATATCACGGGATCCCCACTTCGAAGAGGCTCGGGAATGTCCCGGCCAACCATCCCCAGGACATCAATAGTCCGTGGCGAGCACATTCCGCAGGCCGCAGCACTGTCACCTGTCGTAGAAACACGATCACTTTTTCATCCTCAACGTGACGGCTTGGAAAAAGGCTTCCTTCCCTGCCATGCAAACAGCAGATAAGCCGCGGGCTGCCTGCTGTTTCAGATATCTTTCATTTCCATGGGAAAACAGCCTTTTCCCGCCGACTTCAAAGGGAGGGGAGTGTGCGGAAAGCCGAATAAGACAGAATTTCACAGAAATGCAGGCATTTCAAAGGTGTGGAGTTAAAAGGGGGGCTAGGGGTGTAGAATTAGTCTGAAACACCTAGATGCTGTTTTCTTAACGCCACAAGAATGTTAACACCTGGCCCCAGAGACATGCAGAGACAAAATTAAGTTGCAAGATCTGACAGCGAGTGCTCAAGGGGGTACCATTTGTCATTTTTAAATGTCATGCTGTTAACTCTTTTAACTCATTGCACTCGTCAAATAACAGACCCGTGTACAGTGCAGCACCACGCACTTTTGTTTAAACCCTCTCGCACCGTGTCGCTTATGCAATATAAGGCTTGGGGGTGGAGAGGCAACAGAGAGTATCAAACTCCGGACAAGGCGCTTGACCGGCGAATATCGACGGCAATACGAAGCCAACTCACCTCCCGGAGCCAACTGCGAGGTGACCGCCAACACGTAGAAGATGAGGACATTCATTTCCGCAAGAAATAAAAAAAAGTTGTCAGAAGGACGAGTCGAGACTTGGCAGCACAGATGTCCTGCACAGAATTGCTCTCTACAGAAGCTCTCTTCTCTTCTCCCGCCACATCTGTAGGTTATGAACTGCGGTGGACCTTTGTGATTTAAAAAAATATATCGCAAGCAATTCTCACAAACAGGAAGCTCCTTCCCCCCCCTCTCTCTCTCTCTCTCTCCCTCGCTAGCTCCTAGCTCCTCCCTCAGCCGTAACCCTATCTGCGAATATTTTTTTTTCAACCAACAGCGAATACCGAAAGCGTCACACTGTCAGCCACCTGCTAGTGCCAGGTTAGTGTGCGAGGAGGGAGAGTGGGGCTTGGTTTGGACTGGAGGGAGAGAGGGAAGGGCGACGAGATTGTAACCGCCCCCAGTGTTCCGATCTCACCCCGGCTCGCTGGCCTGTCTTGTCTTGTACGTTTGGACAGGTACGTGGATTTGAAAGGTTTGGCGGGATATGGGCTAATCGCAGGCAAATGGGACCAGTTCAGGTAGGCACATTGGCCAAGATGGTCAAGACATTGGTTCCATGCTACATAACTCTATGATTAAATAACGCCGGAGGGAGGGAAGGTGAGAAGAGAAGGAGAGAGGGATAATTGAAGGGAGGGGAGTGGGGCATAGGTAGAACAAGCTAGAGTGGGCCATAATGGGGAAAAGAGATACAGGGAGAACGATGGAAGGGGAAAGAAGGAATGAACGAGGGAATGTAGATAAATGGATGGCAAGAGAGGGGGAAGAGAAAGAATACCTATTCCTTTTCTCCAGAAATGTTGTCTGACCTGCTGAGTTACCTCAGCTTTATGTGTCTATCTTCGGTTTAAACCAGCATCTACAGTTCCTTCCTACAGACCATTCAATGTGGTTGACTCTTGAATGGATAATAAACTCTGACCTTGTCAGTAATGTTCAGATCATGAAAGATATATATTTTTAATTTAATACAGGCAGGTGCGATGGATATGTATAAAATATTACCTCTCAACCAGTTGTCCAGACCTGTGGATTTTTCATCTAGTTACACACCAGAGACACCTCTGTATTCTTCTGTACGGTGATCCTTGCAAAAGTTTACATATCTGCAGTCTCTTGTGCCTCCACCTTACAGGGCACGTGACCAAAAGCTTTGTCAAAGGGATAGGTTTTAAGGAATATTTGGACAGAGGAAAGAGAATCGGTTGAGAGGGTATTTCAGAGTCTTAGGTCGCTGTAATAATAATAATAATAATAATAATTTTATTTATAGAGCACTTTAAAAACAAACATAGCTGCAACAAAGTGCTGTACATCACTAATCATTGACAAAAAAGTTAATACACACCAAAAATAACAATCAAAAGAAATAGTAGGAAAAGACATGTAAAATAAAGAAACATCAAAAACACCACAAACAGAAGCAAAGCCTCAGGCATGGTCAAAAGCCAGGGAGTACAAATGCTGTAGACCACATATGGCATGACCACAATGGTAACCAAATTATAATCCTCGATCTCAAATCTCCCACTGCTTCCAACACGTTCCTGCTCTATCTTGTCTTCTCTGTCAGACAGTTGCTGCCTCACAGCCCTTGCAGCAACAGAGACCCAGGTTCGATCCCGACTACGGGTGCAGTCTGTACGAAGACAGCAGTTTTACGTTCTCTCCGTGACTGTGTGGGCTTTCTTAGAGATCTTTGGTTTCTTCCCACACTCAAAAGATGTACAGGTTTGTAGGTTAATTGGTTTGGTATAAGTGTAAATTATCCCTAGCGTGTGAAGGATAGTGCTCATGTGCTGGGATGACTGGTCGGTGCGAACTCTCCGGGTCAAAGGGTCTTTTTCTGCACTGTATCTCTAAACTAAACTAAACTTAAACTGAACAAGATAGCACTGATGCAGTTGTTCATGATTCTTGGAAGCTTTGTTCACAGTGGGGCTGCAGTCACAGCCATTGTATCTTTGAGTTGAGATGTTAAACGAGGTCCTTGTCTGCTCTCTCAGGTAGATATGGAAACTTCCCCAGGATGTCATTTGGAAAAGGAATGATCTGGTATCTTTATTGATTGCCAACTTTCAACTGACGTTAATAAAATAACAGTAATAAGTTGCAACCACATAATTTGCTGTGAGACTTACTATGTGCAAATGGATGCAATGTCGGTGTAGCGGCTAACATACTGGATTGGTAATCCAGAGGATTTAAGGTAATTTGCAGCATGGAAACGGGTCCTTCAGCTAAATAAATCTTTGTTGACCTACATGTCCACCTGAGCTATCCCATTTGCTTGTGTTTGGCCATATCTGTCAAAATATTTCCTATCTATGTATCTGATCAAATGTATTTTAAATGTCATATTGCACCAACCACTTCCATCTCCTCTGGCAGCTCGCTTTCTATAAGTACAAACCTCAAGTCTAGTCAAATCAAGTTTATTTGTCACATACACATACGAGATGTGCAGTGAAATGAAAGTGTCAATGCTCGCGGACTTTTGTGCAAAAGACAAACAACCAAACAACCAAACAAACTATAAACACAATCATAACACACATATTCTTTTACATAATAAATAATGGAAGGAAAAACGTTCAGTAGAGTTAGTCCCTGGTGAGATAGGCATTTACAGTCCGAATGGCCTCTGGGAAGAAACTCCTTCTCAACCTCTCCGTTCTCACCGTATGGCAACGGAGGCGTTTGCCTGACCGTAGCAGCTGGAACTGTCCGTTGCAGGGGTGGAAGGGGTCTCTCGTGATATTGTTGGCTCTGGATCTGGGAAGAAAAATTGATTAAAAAACTAGACACCCGAGTTCAAATCCCACCATGTCAGCAGTAGAATTTAATTAAAATTCCATTAAATTTAATTTAAATTCCATTAAAAACACTGAATTTGGACAATGACAGGTAGTCCTAGCAAAGATGATATCAAGATCTATCAGATAATGGACAAAATGCCATCTGCTTCACCAATGCCTGTCAGAGGAGCAGATTTGCCTCTCTGATATGATCTGGTCCATATGTGACTACAGATACAGTCCACATCATTGACAGTACAATGGCTGAGCAAAACACCTATTTATAGACTTACCACCATTTCCTGATTAGTACAGGTGTCAGACGTTATGGGGAGAAGGCAGGAGAATAGGGTTTGGAGGGTGAGATAGATCAGCCAAGATTGAATGGCGGAGTAGACTTTATGGGCCAAATGGTCTAATTCTACTCCTATTCCTTATGACCTTATGACCTTCGATGCATTCTTCAGCCAGTCAAGTCTGTTGGCTCACAGAGCAATACCGAGCAATAAACTTGGGCAGTTGGGCAATGGTATGAATATTGATTTCTCTAACTTCAAGTAACCCTTGCATCCCCTCTATTTCCGCCCCTCCCCGAACTTAGACATTGTACTAGTTTCACTGTTATCCCGTTGAATGTCACTGTCTGTGTAACTCATTATCACCGATCCCACAGCCAACAATGGCCATTGTGGGCTCCACATTTCCTTGATCATCATTGCATTTTGCATATATTTAATTAATTTGTTCTATATAGCATATTTCTCTCTTATTTCTGTTTCCCCTGACTCTCAGTCTGAAGAAGGGTCTCGACCCGAAACGCTGCCTATTCCTTTTCTCCAGAGATGCTGCCTGACCCGTTGAGTTACTCCAGCATTATGGGTGTAAACCAGCATCTGCAGTTCCTTCCTACCTTCCTTCCACAGAATGTAGTTGAGGCCAGTTTATTGGCTATATTTAAGAGGGAGTTAGAGGTGGCCCTTGTGGCTAAAGGGATCAGGGGGTATGGAGAGAAGGCAGGTACAGGATACTGAGTTGGATGATCAGCCATGATCATATTGAATGGCGGTGCAGGCTCGATGGGCCGAATGGCCTACTCCTGCATCTATTTTCTACTACATCCTCCAACTAAGCTCTGAACTACAAAGACTTGTGGGGCATTGTATTTGTCATTGTACTATTATTGTTTGATTTTTATATACTGTTTTGTTGATTATTAAGGTGTGTTACAGAGAGCTATGTTTATATGCCTGTTGTGCTGCTGCAGGTAAGATTTTCATTGTTCCATTTCAGGATATATAACAATAAATCCCTCTTGAGTCTTGACTCTCTTGGAAGATCTCAGTCATTCAAGCAGCATCTGTGGAAAGAGAAACTGGTCATTGTTTTGGACCGGAGAACTTCGGCAGAGCTGGAGGCAGTGTGGAGGGTTTACAGTTTTCAAAGTATAGTTGAAGTTGAGGGAGGCAGGGGTGAAGTGAAGTGTAAGATAAAAGATTATATGGAGATCAGTTGACTCAACAAGTGACCACTAGGGAGTTAGCGTAAAGTTACGGGGTGAGAAAGGATAAAAGAATAAAGGAAATATTCGGAAGCAGATTATCTTAAATTGGAGACTACAGTATGTATTCCAGCGGCTTGCAAAGTGTCTGGATGGGAGACAAGATGTTCATAAGATCATAAGAGATAGGATCAGAATTTGGTCATTCAACTCTACTCTGCCATTCAATCATGGCTGATCCATCTCTCCCTCCTAACACCATTCTCCTGCCTTCACCCTATAACCTCTAACACCTGAATTAATCAAGAATATATCTCTCCCTGCCTTCCACTGACTTTGCCTTCACAGTCTTCTGTGGCAAAGAATTCCACAGATGCACCACCATCTGACTAAAGAAATTCTGTCTCACCGTAAAGTAAGCATGCAGGTACAGCAGGCAGTAAAGAAAGCTAATGATTTGTTGGCCTTCATTGCGAGAGGATTTGAATGTAGGAGCAAAGAGGTCCTACTGCAGGGCCCTGGTGAGACTGCACCTGGAGTATTGTGTGCAATTTTGGTCTCCTAATTTGAGGACGGACATTATTACTATTGAGGGAGTGCAGCGTAGGTTCACCAGGTTAATTCCCAGGATGACGGGACTGACATATGACGACTAAATGGGTCAACTGGGCTTGTATTCCCTGGAATTTAGGATGAGAGGGGATCTTATAGAAACATATAAAATTCTTAATGGATTAAACAGGCTAGATGCAGGAAAAATGTTCCCGATGTTAAGGGAGTCTAAAACCAGGGGTCACAGTTTAAGAATAAGGGGCGGGCCATTTAGGACTGAGATGAGGAAAAACTTCTTCACCCAGAGAGTTGTGAATCTGTAGAATTCTGACATAGAAGGCAGTGGAGGCCAATTCACTGGGTGTTTTCAGGAGAGATAATTAGCTCTTAGGGCTAAAGGAATCATGGGATATGGGGAAAAAGCAGGAACAGGGTACTGATTGTACATGATCAGTCATGAGTATATTGAATGGTGGTGCTAACTGAAAGGGCTGAATGGCCTAATCCAGCACCTATTCTGACGATTGACTATTTTTGTCTATGTTTCTATGTTGCTACCTCCTTCCTAAAAGAAGGTCCTTTAATTCTGAGGCTATGACCTCCTGTCCGAGACTCTCCCACTAGTGGAAACATCCTCTATCCATGTTGTTCTTCTAGTTTACATTGGGCCTCACTATGGCAGTAGAGGAGGCTGCACAACAGAGAGGTCAGAGAGGGAGTTGGACAGACAATTAAAATAGCAGGCAACAGAAAGCAGAGTCAGTCCTGCAGTCTGAACACATGTGCTCTGCAAAGCACCCGCACTGTGTTTGAGTGGAAAATTTAGATTCTTGAGGTTACAGAGGGCAATAGAAATGATGGGTTCATCTCCAACTCAATTAAATGTGACAGGGACTATACTATTAACTAAACATCGAAGTGTCAGAGGTAAACCAGTCAGATGGCTAGTTGCGTAAACTAGCTATACTGTTTACTTCTCAACAAAGCAATGCCCTTGGGATACAGGGTTCCTGTGAATGTAAAGCATTAACCTTAAGGATTTACTTTAGATGTTAGACAGTGTATTCTAAGGAGAGTATAAAGATCTGGCTTGCATTCAAAGGAAATATTGAAATACCTGTACCCATTTAAAAAATTGTTTTATATAACTCCTCTTGAAATATTTCCCAAACGCTGGTGTGAAGAGCAAAGGTTTAAAGCTCAGTGGAGAGGTGGGGTCAGTGGAGGGGGGTGTTAGATTCCAAGCAGAGTAATTGAGACGGAGCATGGGATTCCAGTCCCACCTCCGGCAGCGAAGACTGATGGTCCAGGGAGGTCCTCAGAACTGTGCAGGACACACCCCAGGGCACTACTGTGGGAGGGGCAGAATTGAAAGAGAGTTGTACTGTGGGAGTGACACAGTGGCACAACGGTAGAGTTGCTGCCTTACAGCACCAGAGACCCGGGTTTGATACTGACTATGGGTGCCGTCTGTACGGAGTTTGTACGTTCTCTGTGTGTGGGTTTTCTCTGGGGGTGCTCCGGTTTCCTCCCACACTGCAAAGAAGTACAGGGTTGTAAGTTAATTGGCTTCGGTAAAAATGTAAGTAAATTGTTCCTAGAGTGTAGCAAAGTGCTAATGTGTGGGGTGATTGCTGTTTCCGCACTGTATCTCTAAAGTCTAAAGTACCAAGGGAGTGATGTATTGGGGCGGGGGGTGGCAGTACTGAGGGAATGAGGAAACAAGGTACTGCAGATGCTGGTTCACAATAAAGATACAGTGCTTGTCACTCAGCGGGTCAAGCAGCACCTCTGGAGAACATGGACAGGTGACATTTTGGGACAGGACCTTCTTCATACTATTTGTAGGGGTGGGGGAAGAAATATGTAAGAGAAGAGGGGTAGGATAAAGCGTGGCAGGTAATGGGTTGATACAGGTGGGAGGCGGGAGGGGAATTGGCAGGCAGATGTTGGACAAAGGCCACAGATGGAAAGACAGAAGATGCGAGGCAGAAGGGTTGAAGAGTTGTGAATTGTGAAGCTATATGAAGGAATGTAGATGGAAGGGGAGAGGGCGGGAAGAAACAGGTGCAAGTCTAGGTGTGTCACAGGGGAGAGGGGGGAAGAGGAGAAAGGGGAGGGGTGTAGGGAAAAGGGGTGGTTTGCAATCACCTAAAATAGTAAGATTAAACGAGAACTTACCAGTTCAAAGTTTGATCGTTAGTTTATGAGAAGTACGTTGAGGGAATACGTGAAGAACCCCGCCAGGACGTATGCGTGTCATTCTTCAAAGCAGCGGTGTGAAATCACAGATAACTGTAATGACTGTACATAGTAAGATTAGAGAAGAAAATACCAGTTGAGTATATGATCAAGGGTGGGAGCGGAGGGCACGTATTCCCTCAACGTACTCCTCATAAAATAACGATCAAACTTCGAACTGGTAAGTTCTCGTTTAATCTTACTATTTTACTTCGGAGTCACGTGAGTGACTACGTGAAGATTTCAAAGCTCTGTGATTTCATGCCGTGGAAACGAGTCCATGCATCACATCTGCCTTAATTGACTGTGGGAGGAATTGTGTTAACATGTTTAGACATGAATCCAACATTGAAACAACAACAAATTATAGCCCCTATTTATGGGGTGAAATTATATTACAGAACTTAAAATTGGCTCTGCAAAGTTCCAGTTTAACTACTGGTTTGTGGTAGAATAGTTGGAACATTTTCCCCTAATCCATCCTGCTGTCTAGAGGATTTGGTTCATTGGTACATCCAACTCCATAGCTGCCGATGTAGTTGCAGCCCTGGTGGAATAAGATTTGAATATGTTAGTATCCACCCCAGCTGTTGTTAAAACCTGTTTCAGCCATCTGAAAATAGTTTGAACCGACACTTTTTTGTGGGTTTGTTTGTGGCTGATTAGTAGTGCCATCTCATAGCCTCAGATGTTTTTGGTGTTCTCCATATAGAACAATAATTGTCTTATTATACAGAGACGATATCTGTAGGGTAATCCCTAAATTCTATTTTGAAGCCTGATGATCCCGGTCTGTTCTGTTTGACTAATTTGTAATATGAAACGTTATATTCCTGTTGAAGAAGTCATATAGTCCAGCCTTAACTTATGTATGACTGTACCCTTAGTGCCGTGACCAAAGCCATCAGCATGACTGGTTTGTGCGTCAGTCTTTGCAGGGACAAAGCTGTTGCTGGAGACCAATTCCTTAGCAATGTTAGGGCAATACTTGTATCCCATTTAGAGAGTACCTAGTTCTTGGGGGATGGATATTAAAAATTCCCCTCATAAGTTTGGTTACCAGGGGTGAGTCCCAACAGAATGACGCTCTGATCCTCGCCATAGATATGTTGATAGGGCACTTCTGGCGCAGTTAATGGCACTGTAACTGAGCCCCTCATCATAATGAAGGCCTGCCAGGAATTCGAGAACAGACGTTATGTTCATCAAACTGTAGGTGATGCTGTTTCTGTGACAATATATTTCCCATTTCCTGATGTATACAAGATATAATTTTTGGTGGACTGTCTGTGGCCCGCTGAGATAATGTTCAATGTTCGGTCCGCCAGTCCCAGTTGCAGTAGAGGTTTCTTTAGACTCTACAAATTGATAGGTTTGTTGTTTTTGACATGGATGGGTTCCCCTGTTACAGGATGAACCAATAATATGGTTGTTTCAGGGTGGTGATGCATGGTTAAACCCCATGTTGAGTATCACAGGGAACCATGGTTAAGTAGGCCAATCGACACTACTAATTAACAGACGCTGAGTCTTGTTGTATTTTTCATAATACCCGACTGATGATGCAGAAAAGGAGAGAATGCATAGATAAACAATTGCCCCCTCAATGCAGTGAAAAGCATCTGTCTCTGCTGTCCCAGGGTCTGGTTCCCAAGAAACACAGTTTGGTAACTGGTGATTAAGTCTTATTTTATTGAATTTGCATGACCTGATGTCTGTCACTGAATTTTGGGTTACCTGGTAGGTAAGTAGCTGATATTCCAATATTTCTCTGGATACACCATTACCAAATTGTATTAGTCAGATTGTCACTCTGTAGTCTAACACGATGGTGATTTATCCCAGAGCAGTATGACTTTAGGCCATAGAACGCACCTCACTTTTCCTGGTAGTTTATGCCCAATGTTTGTGATAATGATGCCTCCTGTGCCTTTCATCTACCTCCACAGATGGAGATGGAAATTGGCAGTACCCCAACCAAGCGCACTGGCATCAGTTTGTAGCACCACTAAGGGTTTGCTGATAACGATAGGGTTGGAACAATGCCGAATGTTATCCCTCCACCATTTTAATTCCATAAGCTTTGATTGGTGGCTTATTGGTCTGTCGAAATGACCAGTATTAACTTTGAGTGTTTGTATTTTGCCCTTTGTAGATTTTTGGTAATACAAAGGTCCAAATTGTGTGGCTGGAAAGGCAGACACTATATGCCATTTATACTTGCTACCAATCTGATAGACGGTTCACTGATGTCAGTGGGGTTGTTGCAGGCCTCAGTTAAGACTGTAGCCTTTTACTTTGGTAAAGTCACCGACTTGTGAGCTGTCAATAGTGAACCCCAAATAATCCATTATGTTGGTAGGCGTTAGTTTAGATTTAACTGGATGGATGGTAACCCCAGTTTTCACCCAATTGTATGGTGGCTGTTACAGCTAGTTAGGCCAACTCCAAAGTTATGCCCACAATTAGTATGATCATATGATTACTGCCAGAGCTGCCCCATCCAGTTGAATTTTTAAAAATAATGTTTGTGATCAGTCCGTGTAGGCACTGAATAGTAAGCATCTTTTAGGTCGATGCTAGCCATGGAGTAGCCTTTGGGAATCAGTCCTTTAGCAGTTACCAGTTCCCATTTTGTACTGAATATATAGTACAATGTATTCCAGCCAATCGTGTTGGGTTTACCCATTACCCTTTTTGCACAATTCAATGGTAAGTCCCTGGATACTGCTTAGGATATAAGTGTCAGTAGTTAATATACACCATGTATCCAAAAGAGTGTAATCTCCCACCAATGTGTGTATTATCCACTCTTCCTATAATTTGTAAGGGACCAGCCAACCTACCTCCATTGTTACCAGTGGAAGTTTGCTTCTTCTGTGTGGTCTTCGTGGAGGTTGAGGCGCCGGTGTCTGGGTTTGTTTTTGGTTTGGGGGTTTGCGCATCTTCCAGAAAGGCCGGTCTGGGCTATGGTCTAAAAGACCGCTGTCCTGTATGCCCGGCCTTTAAGCTTTCACCAGCTTCTCTTGTTCTGCTGGTGGGTGCATAAGGGTGCTGTCTTTGGCTGTAGGAGATCCTTAATATTGTCGCCTTTATGAGCCCCAGGACTTTCCTAACCCTGCTCTGACATGTTTCCAGATGCTATTTCCATGACTGGAACATTCAGGGATGCGCAGTTTCCTGGTCCCAAGTATTTTTGCAGTGGTGTCCATCGTGGTCTGGCTGTATGTATTTGGACACCATGACCAGTAGATTTTGCCTTCCTGCACCCCCTGCACACTTGTAGTTTTGTTCGTCAAAACCCCTCTTCAGGGTCAGCCCAGAATTGACCCCCCCCAGTATTCCCCTCTGACGAAGGAGATGCACTGTGCAGCCCTACAAGAGGTGCTGCTGTGGGTTTTACATAGTGCCCACAGTGACTAGACTCCATCTCCCAGAGCCTGTCATGTTGGAGCTCGGCTCCATAAGCCACACCAACCGGCTCCAGCGCTCACGGTCGCTGGCCGCCCAAAGTCGGACTCATCAGTCCTCGACTCTTTTGGTTTTCTTCTTGCCTTCCCGCCCAGATGCAGGGTTTAATCTGGCCGGTGCGGGGGCGAAGTCGGGCACAGCTGTTCCCTTACGGGTGATTCCTGTGCCGCCAACCACTGCTGGCGTCCGCAACTCCGCGGTCTTCCCCCACCAGCTCTGGTCGACTTCTTTGTCTTGTTTCCCCCACCTGTAGAACAGCATGGGAACAATAAAGACCGCAGTATCACATACCTGCAGGTCCAGGCTTCAAACTTGCCGTTAAGGGGGAACGTCTTGCCCACCCCTCCTCCTGCCGTTTTGACTTGTCAAAGCCAACGGCTCCGTTCTGTATAGTCTCCCGCCCAGCCATGGTGTTTAATCTGGCCGGTTGCGGGAGCGAAATCGGACACAGCTATTCCCTTACGGGTGATTCCTGTGCCGCCTGCCATTGTTTGCACAGCTCTCCATGTTTCCCCACCTGCGAAACAGTATGAGGAGAATAAAGACCGCAGTTTCACTTACCTGCAGGTCCAGGTTTAAACTGTCGCTACGGGGGAACATCGTTCCATCCCGCCTCCTGCCGTTTCGATTTGTCAAAGTCGACGGCCCCATTCTGAATAGTCTCCCGCCCGGCCGTGGTGTTCTGGCCGGCGCGGGACCAAAAGTCGGCACAGCTGATCCCACTTACGGGGCTTGTGCCTTCAGCTGCCGCTGGCTCCCGCAATTTTGCGGTCCTCCCCAGCCAGCTTCATTCGCAGCACTTGTGGACACTATTTTGTCCAGCTTTCCACCCCCCCCCCCCCCCCGTGTTAAAACAGCGCAGGGGCAAACACTACCGCAGAGTAAATCACTTACCCGCAGGTCGCGGTTTCAAACTTACCGCTGCGGGGGAACGCTCCACCCCGCCTGTCGTTTCGCAAGCGTGAAAGCGATATGACACGCATGCGTCCTGGCGGGGTTCTTCACGTAGTCACTCACGTGACTCCCAAGTAAACTAGTAAGATTAAACTAGAACTTACCAGTATGAAGTTTGCTCTGTATTTTATGAGGAGTTACGATGAGGGATTACGTGAAGAACCCGCTCAGCGCGCATGCGCGCATTACTTCCAAGCAGCGGTGTGGAATCACAGATAGACACAGTTATTGAAGTAAACATAGTAAAGAAAAGGAGACATCAGTTATCAGTTTGACCTATATTACGAGGGTGGGAGCGGAGGGCACGTAATCCCTCATCGTAATTCCTCATAAAATACAGATCAAACTTCAAACTGGTAAGTTCTCGTTTAATCTTACTATTTTACTTCGGAGTCACATGAGTGACTACGTGAAGACTTCAAAGCTCTGTGATTTCAAACCGTGCAACAGTTTTATTTCACTCACTGCCGAAGTTCTTGAGGGAGGAAGTGTGTTATCGTAACCAACCAATGAATCTGTTTTTCGAGAAACAAAAATGGTATTTAGTAACAATAACAAATTAATTGCTCCCCCGGGCTTAAATTAAATATTTGCAGTTTGTAAAATTTTTCTGCAAACAAGT
Source organism: Leucoraja erinaceus (assembly GCF_028641065.1). NCBI lineage: Eukaryota > Metazoa > Chordata > Chondrichthyes > Rajiformes > Rajidae > Leucoraja > Leucoraja erinaceus. Next base: position 20,657,117 of record NC_073384.1, on the reverse strand, counting down.
CAGGTTTCGTCAATGGCTTATTGTAAAAAATTTCTGAATGTCGTTTCCCTCGACCATTCTGCTGTTGTCAGAATATGGTCAACCGGTATGTCCATTCTTTCGGCCGTTGATGTAGACGCTGCCCTGGTGGAATGAGATTTGAAAAAAGTTAGTGTCTATTCCGGCAGCCTTTAGTACCTGCTTCTTGCAATGGTTTGGCTCGTTACCCGGCCATGAGGTTTTTTGTGGCTGACCCATAAGGCTTTTTCACTTACTCTAATGTTATAGGTTGTGTCTATATAATATAGTAGATAGGTCAAGACACACAACCGTGGCTCTGGCGGGTAAGCCCGGAACACCACAACTGGATTGGCTATACCTGGCCTGCTCTGGTCTACCAGACCCTGGATGATGAACGAGATTTGGTCTGGGGTGGTCACCATGTTGTCCAGTCACAATCGATGTAGCGACTGGACCCTCTGAGTGGATATTAGTGCCATCCACATGAGCGTTTTCAGGGTAGTTTGTTCGAGGCTGAGGGATCTGGCTGGTGGCCATCCCCTGAGGTACATCAGGACCACACTGACATCCCATAAATGGGTATACCTTGGTTTAGTGGTTTGATGTTTTAGATGCCCTTCATTAATTTGACCACCAGTGGATGGGATCCCATCGGCTGTTGTCCTGGTGCTGGTTTCAAATAAGCAGACAGGGCACTCCTTGCTGTGGTCGACGGCACTGTAGCTGATTCCTCTTTGTGGTATAGGTAGGCCAGGAACTCCAGTGCGTTGGTGACTGTTGCTGTTGTGTACGTGGTCCCTGTTTCCTGGCAGTACTTCTCCCATTTCTTGATGCTGGTTAAGTACTGCTTCTTAGTGGATGTTCGAAAGGGATGCTGACATGGTGTTGACCTGACTTCAACAAACATGTCATGCAGTATTGGGAACCATGGCTGTGTAGGCCAGTCGGGTACTATCAAACCCTGATGCAGAGTCCATCTGTAGTTTTCGTAGTACCTGACTGATGAGGCAGAAGGGAGGGAAAACATAGAAGAAGGAATTTCCCCAATCCAGCGTGAAGGCATCTACTACCGCTGCTGCCTCTGGGTCTGGTTCCCAAGCGACATGCATAGGTATCTGGTGATTTAGCCTTGATGCAAATAAATCGATATCTGGCGTGCCATATAGCTTGATAATTTTTGCAAATACTTTGGGTTTTACATCCATTCGATGTTGCCATTGAATTTGCGTGACCTGGTGTCTGCCACTGTATTTAGCTTACCTGATAGGTAAGTTGCTGACAGCCAAATATGTCTTTTTGACACACCATTGCCAAATTGTGTTGACCAATTTGTCGCATGATAACGATTTTATGCCTCCCATATGGTTAATGTAGGCCACCACCGTAGTATTATCCATTTATAACCGTACATGCAGTGATGCATATTTGATGTATATGCTTTTAATCCATAAAAGGCACCCAACATCGCTAAATAATTAATGCACCGTGTAAGTAGTAATGATGACTTTAGGTTAATCCATCTACCACCTGTTAGATAATGATAGGGCTGAAACTATGCCAACTGTTTTGATATGGTTTCAGTGGGTAATTTCGTGACCCGATCATAATGACCTGCATGATATTTTAATGCCTGTACCTTTGCTCTTTGTAGATTTTATAATGCAATTGTCCGAATTGTGTAGCTAGGAATGCTGCTACTATTTTCCCAATTACTCTTGCTACTTGTCGAATAGTTGGTTGCTCGTTGACCATTAAATTGTGGCATAATTGTGCCAATTCAACCGTTTAGACTTTTGGCAAGTTACAGTCATATGGACTGAATTAATTGTGAAGTCTAAGTAGTCCATGATAGTGGATGGCTTCAACTTTGATTTACCTGGATGTAAAACAAACCCCAGGGTTTCAAAAACTGTTTTGTAGCTGAAAACAGCTGACATAGCCAATTCCATGGTCTTCTTATTAGTTTTGCCAGGGCTGGTTTTAGTATCTTAATGAATAACCTTGAGCTGACATTACCCCATGGGGTAATGCTTTAACTGTCATAGTTGCCCCATCCAGGTAAATGTTAGGTATCTGCGCGCTGAGCTGCTGTTCCTCCAGTTTGCATGTCGCTCATGCTTCCCCAATGATAGTTACCCTCCAGTAGTTTTCCATGGGGGCATCGTGTTGGGACAACTTTGTGATTGTGACGATCCCTCTGCAAGTGTGTGCAATTTGGCTAGGTTTGGTGTTGTTCAGTATAGAAACACAAGATGGAGCCATTAGTTGAGTGCAAGTTTGAGTTTAGTTTATTATCACGTGTACAGTGAAAAGCTTTTGTTGCATGCTCACCAGTCAGTAGAAACACTATACATGATTACAATCGAGCCATCCACATTATAAAGGGAGTTATGTGGGAATAATGTGAGTGAGACTATTATTAAGCCAGTGGAGTTGCCTAGTTAGATGGTTCTACTCTGATTGGTGTTTAGAAGAATGAGAAGTATTCTCAGTGAAACACCTAGAAGAATCTTATGGACAAGGTAATGTCCAAAGGGTTGTGTCTTTAGATGGACGTGGAACTGATGACAGAGCCTCGCGACATGGAGTGTTCCATGCCTTCACTCAGTGGATCACCACAATTGTATATCCCTGAGGGCTATGGGTGCTCTTTGGGTCTATTCAAGGGGGTGATAGGTTACTGAAGGAATCAGGGAGGGAATCAGCTGGGGAGATGGATAAGGTACAGGACTAACTGAGATTTTCACGAGTAGCAGGACAAAGACCTGTTTCTGTTTCTATATTGTGTTAAGCTTCTTTTTCTGTTCACTTGGAGATGGATGTAATGTAGGGAAGGATGGTATTGTTTTCATTTTGAGCAGGTTTTGAGTGTCATTGGCAGGGTCAACATTTATTGCCTATTCCTAATTGCCCTTGAAGTTTAACCCAGTACTCTTTTAGAAGTCATAGCATCATAGAGCCATAGAGTGATACAATGTGGAAACAGGCCCTTCGGCCCAACTTGCCCACACCGACCAACAATGTCCCAGCTACACTAGTCCCACTTGCCTGCGCTTGGTCCATATCCCTCCAAACCTGTCCTTTCCATGTACCTGTCTAACTGTTTCTTAAATGATTGGATAGTCCCAGTCTCAACTACCTCCTCTGGCAGCTTGTTCCATACACCCACCATCCTTTGTGTGAAAAAGTTACCCCTCGGATTCCTATTAAATCTTTTCCCCTTCACCTTGAACCTTCAGTATGTCCTCTGGTCCTCGATTACCCAACTCTGGGCAAGAGACTCTGGGCAAGAGACTCTGTGCATCTAGCCGATCTATTCCTCTCGTGATTTTGTACACCTCTATAAGATCACCCCTCATCCTCCGGCACTCCATGAAATAGAGACCCAGCCTACTCAACCTCTCCCAATAACTCACACCATCGAGTCCTGTCAACATCGTCATAAATCTTTTCTGAACCCTTTCAAGCTTGACAATAACTTTCCAATAACATGGTGCCCAGAACTGAACACAATATTCCAAATGCGTTCTCACCAACATCTTATACAACTGCACAATGACCTCCCAACTTTTATACTCAATACTCTGACTGATGAAGGCTAAAGTGCCAAAAGCCTTTTTGACAACCTTATCTACTTGTGACTCGACCTTCAAGGAACGTGCACCTATACTCCGAGATATCTCTGCTCTACAACACTATCCAGAGGCCTACCATTTACTGTGTAGGTCCTGCCCTTGGTTGACATCCCAAAATGCAACACCTCACACTTCTCTGTATTAAATTCCATCAACCATTCCTCCGCCCACTTGGCCAATGGATCCAGATCCTGCTGCAATCTTTCACAACCATCTTCACTATCTGCAAAACCACTAACTTTTGTATCATCAGTAAACTTGCTAATCTTGCCCTGTACGTTCTCATCAAAATCATTGATATAGATGACAAACAGTAATGGGTCCAGCACCGAACCCTGAGCCACACCACTAGTCACAGTCCTCCAGTCCGACAAGAAACCTTCCACCATCACCCTCTGCTTCCTTTCATGGAGTCTATTTGCTATCCATTCAGCTATCTCTCCTTGGATCAACTGTACTGTCAACTGTAAGTCAACTGTATTGGTGGGACTGGGGTCACTTATGGATCAGGGCAGCAAATTTTCTCCACTGAAGGAATTTATCGAGTGCCATTTTTTTGTTGTCATTATTCATCATTGTTTCATGAGAGATCTGGATTTAATTTCCGCAGCTGCCGGCCTACGCGTTGAACTCGTGTCTCTGGATTATGACAGGGTAATTTGACTTCTGTGCACCACCGCACGGTTGAGTGACTCCTGTGGCCAAGCAACCATGAAGAACCTCCAGCAGATGCCACTTAAGATAGCAGTGAACACCCATGTAGGCAATAGCCAGAGGCAGATGGCTTGAGGGAAATTCCTTTATGGATGTGGGGTCCGGTAACTTACGAGATGTGGTTTACGAGATTTGATGCCAGAATTCTGTAGCATCAGAGACATATATTCAATTCCCACCATGGCCATGGAGAATTTTGAATTTAAATATTTAATTAACCTGGCTAGACCTGGTTAGAGTGAATGTAGAGAGAATGTTTCCACGTGGGAGTGTCTAGGACCAGAGGCCATAGCCTCAGAATAATAGGACACACCTTTAGAAAGGAGATGAGAAGGAATTTCTTCAGTTAGAGGGTGGTGAATCTGTGACATTCATTGCCACACACAGCTGTGGAAGCCAAGTCAATTGATATTTTTAAGGCGGAGATTGACAGGTTCTTGATTAATAACAATGTCAGTGGTTTTGGGGCAAAGGCAGGAGAATGAGGTTGAGTGAAAAAGATAGATCAGTCATGATTGAATGGCAGAGTAGACTTGGTGAGCCGAATGGCCTTATTCTGATCCTCGAACTTATGAACTTATTACGAACTCGAATTAAAGCTCGTCTAAGCGACTACAACAACAAAGCCGCCTGACATTCTTATGCAGGTTCACTAGTATTCTTCAAGGAAGGTAACCTGCGACATAAATATAGACCGAAGTTGGACGAACCTTGACAGTTCAATTAGAAAATAGTGATTTCCAGAGATAGTGTAAGTTTGGAAGACAAAGGTCCTGTGCTAATGGATGTGAAGTGTTGGGAGTGGTGCGGCTGATGTACTTGCAAGTTAATTCTATAGACTCAATCCGCTGCATTCCAAGCACCTAAGCTAACAGCCCCAGCATGAAAAGCAAATGCTTGGGAACTGCAACATGCAGAATCAAAATCATTTCGCTGCCCTGCTGTCTGCAGTAGTTTTATTGCTATGGTATGTAGTCAATGCTAATAAAATGCACCAGCCACTTTCTATAGATAAAATTATTATATTTTTTAAATGAGATTGCTACTATTATTTTTCCCTCTTTTCATTTTCCATCTTCCTTTGTACAGAGCCAGTGTTTCAACTCGATGAACTTACATCAAAGATGATGTAATTCAGAAGCCATATATGCCCTCTGGTCCATGCTAGCCTATTGGTGCTAGCAGCCCTAAACCACTGCCTCAACAATGTGCCCACTGCCTCAACAATGTATCAGTGTGCTGAGGTCCCACTGGGAAATATAGTGTCTCAGTCTTAACTTCCCTTGAATTCCATTATGGCAAAAGTTGGTCCCGTATAGAAAATATTTCAGAGACACAAGAGTCCAATTTAATTTTAATTTCAGGTCATCAAAAGAGGATTGATGAGGGCAGGGCTGTGGATGTTGTCTGTATTTACTTTAAAACGGTCCTTGACAAGGACCCACATGGTAGGATAATCTGGAAAGTTACATCACATGAGATTTAGGGTGAACTAGCCAACTGGATTCAAAATTATTTGTGGAAAGAATCAGAGGGTGGTGGTAGAGAGTTATTTTGCTAATTGGAGGCCTGTGACCAATGCTGTGCGGCAAGAATCTGTGTGAGGTCCACTTTTGTTTCTCATCTAGATCAATGGTTTGAATGGCAATGTAATTAGTGTGGGCATTATATTTATCGATGCAATGGAAATTTGGTGATGTAGTGAGGATGGCTATCTAAGTTTAAGAAATAAAATAATAAAGAGAAACAGGCTTGGATAGAATGGATGTGGAGAGGATGTTTCCACTAGTGGGAGAGTCTAGGACCAGAGGCCATAACATCAGAATAAAAGGATGTACTTTTGACAGAAGATGAGGAAGAATTTCCAGTCAAAAGATGGTGAATCTGTGAATCTGCCACTGATGGCTGTAGAGGCCAAAGTAGAGATTTTTAAGGTGGAGGTTGACAGATTCTTAATTAGCATGAGTGTCAATGATTATGGGGAGAATGCAGAAGAATGGGGTTGAGAGGGAAATGTAACTCAGCCACGATGGGCTGAATGCCCTAATTCTTCTCCTATAAGTTACGAACTTATTAACTTATAAACATATGAACGTATGAAAAAGATCTGTACCAACTAGGGAAGTTGGCTAAGAATGGCAGAGAGGATTTAACTCTTACACGTGTGAGGTGTTTTGTTAAGTCAAACCAGGACAAGACTTCCACAGTAAATGGTAGGGTCCCGGAGGGTGTTGTAGAGCAGAGACATCTCGGGATACAAGTGACCAGGTAGAAGGTATACTTTTGAAGGCATTTGGCTTACTTGCCCATCAGAAAGGGTACTGAGTACAATATTTGGGATGTCATGCCACAGCAGTATGAGAGGTTGGTCAGATTGCATTTGGAGTACTGTGTGCAGTTCTAGACATCCTGCTATAGGAAGGATGCCATTGAGCTAGAAAAGGTGCAGAAAAAAACCCCACCAGAATGATACCAGGACTCCAACTTGAGTTATAACAAAAGGCAATATAATGGTACTTTTTTTGCACTGGAGCATGGGAGACTGAGGGTTGACCTACAGAGGAACACATCATGAGAGTCATAGAAATGGTGAATAGATGTAAAGAGAGCTGAGTGGCAATTTCTTCACACAGAGAGTGGTGAGTAAATAGTGCGAGCAGCCGGAAGAAATGGCCGAGGCAGGTGCAATTACAATATTTAGTTTTGTGCATGTGAGTAGGAAAGGTTTAGACGTATCTGAATGAATTGTAGGGCAATGGGGGTGACCCAGTTTCTATCCTGGTTGTCATGGACAGGATGGGCTGAAGGGCTTGTTTCCATACTGAAGGATTCTATAATTATGTGACTCTGAGACTGCAGAAGTGTAAGCAAAAAACAAGCTGCTGGGGGAACTCATTAGGTCAGGCTGCATCTGGAATGGGGGAGGGAGGGTTGGGGCAGGGGGGAGTTGTCAACATTTCAGGCTGAGACTCATCGTGATTAAGGGTGGACAGGGAAGATAGCCAGCATAAGAAGGGAGGAGAGGTCAGAGAGGAGCCAGTAGATGATAGATGGACTGAGGAGGGGTGAGAGATAATTGGCAGAAGGAGCCAGGTGATGGGCTGGGGAGGGGTCCAAGCTGGGAGGCTGGGCAATTGACAGGTGGAAAAAAAGGCACAACGTGCTGGATTACTCAGCGGGTCAGGCAACATCCCTGGAGGATATGAATAGGCCATGTTTCGCGTCGGGACCCTTCTTCAGATCCTTCCAATTGATGGAATCAAACAAGAAGAGAAAGGGGCAGATTGAACCAGGTGGGGGGAGGCGAGGGTGAAGGTGGTGACAGAGCCTGGAGGATGAGAGGTGGAGACACAAAAGCCAACCATGTCATGGAGTCATTGAGTTACACAACACACAAACAAAGACCATTCAACCCGTGTCATCCATCCCAAATTTTAAGTCTATCTGAACTAGTCTTAATTGCTGTATTTGGCCATATCCCTCTAAACCTTTTTTAATCTATGTACCTGTCTAAATGACTTTGGGACATTGTGACTGTACCCACTTCTTCCACTTCTTCTGGTAGCTCATTGAATATGCCCACCACCCTCTGCATGAAAAGGTTTCCCTTTATGTCTCTTAAATTTTCCCTCTCAAACCTTATATGTATGCCCTCTAGTTTTAGATTCCTCTACTCGGGAGAGAATATGACTGCACCTTATCTATGCCCCTCATGATTTTACAGACTTCTGTAAGGTCACCTTTCAAGCTCTAACAAAAACAGCTGGAGCTCACATTATAACTCAAGCGTCTCAGTCCCAGCAGCATTCTCACAAATCTTCTCTGCACTTTTCCACCTTAATCTCATCCTTCCTATAGCTGAGACACAAGAACTGTTCACAATGATCCAATTGCAGTCTCACCAATTACTTTTACAGTTGTAACAAGATGTCCCAATTCCTATACTCAGTGCCCTGACTGATGAAAACAAATGTGACAAAAACCTTCTTCATCATCCCATCTATTTGTGTTGCCAATTTTTAGGGATCTATATAATTGCCCCTCAAGGTCTCCAACGCTCTCCAGGGCAATACCATTTACTCTGCCCTGGCAGAGTAACTCAATTTTAACTTTCCAAAATGCAACACTTTGCACTTATCAGAATTAAATTCCATTTGCCATTTCTTGGCCCACTTCTCCAGTTGATCTACATCCTGTTGCAATCTTAGATAAACTTCTTGTTGGAATCAAACATTGGAATTTATGAAGGGGAGGGTATTAGTGGGTGAAATGTGTTGGTAGTAGGTGAATAAAGGCAACAAAAATGGGTGCTGGTGGAAAAGAGAAAGGGAATATAAATGGGAGTTCTGGAGGTGGATCAGAAGGAAGGAGAGAGGGATCCGCTGCAAATCCGCCGCAAATGTACCAACCACATCAATTGTATTATCATCTAAATTGTTAATATAAATGACAAACAAAAGTGGATCTGCAACGATCCCTCCAGGACACCAATCAGAGAAACAATCCCCCACCCCCATCCTTCCATCAAGACAATTCACCGATTCCTTTTCTCCAGGGTTGCTACCTGACCCGCTGAGTTACTCCAGCATTTGGTGTCTATCTTCAGTGTAAACCAGCATTTGCAGTTCCTTCCTACGCATTTTGTCTGTTCCACCGCAAAATCTCCTTAAGATATGCCTACTTTGAAAAAGTTACCCTCCTCACTCCGAAAGTCTGAAGAAGGCTTTCGACCCTAAATGTCACCTATTCCTTTTCTCCAGAGATACTGCCAGACCTGCTGAGTTCCTCCAGCATTTTGTGTCTATCCTTGATGTAAACTTCCTAAACAAGCCAATTTTGAATCCAGTTGGTTAGCTCACATTGGAGCCCACGTGATCTAACCTTCCAGACCAGTCTAACATGCGGACTTTGTCAAAGCTCTTGCTAAAGTCTATATAGACATGTTTTCATTACCTTGCCATCGTCTATCTTCTCCGGGACCTCTTCAAAATAAATTCAATCAAACTTGTTCTTTAAATCTCTAAGAATACACTCTTTAAGGAACAAACTGTTGCCAACACAAAATTCATGGAAAGTTAAATTCCATCTGCCATTTCTTGGCCCACTTCCCAAGTTCATCCAGATCCTTTTCTCAATGTAGATAGTCTTTCACACTGTCCACTATCCCATCAATTGCAAATTTTTGTGACCAATGTTGAATTATTATTGAAGTCTTACTGAATATTGAAAATATCCTTAAGCTTCCTGAGAGCATGAATTTAGCAGTGGACCTGCTCATTTAGCTCTTTTGCTCCATCCTACCAATCTACAAGTAAATGGCTGATACAGATCAGATTCTGTTGATATGCCTTGATTTATCTTGTCTAGGAAGTATATCTTGTCTTATCATCTCAATTCTGAAACTAACTATTGATCCTTGATCTCAGGGTTTGCAAGGGATGATCTCCATCACCCTTAGTGTAATGTTGTCTTTGCAGACAGCTTCTCCTAACTCAGCGGGTGAGACAGCATCTATGGAGTGAAGGAATAGGTGACATTTCGGGTTGAGACCCTTCTTCAGACCGACACGAAACGTCACCTATTCCTTCACTCTATAGATGCTGCCTCACCCGCTGAGTTTCTCCAGTATTTTTGTCTACCTTCGATTTTTTTCAGCATCTGCAGTTCTTTCTTAAACATTTCCCCTAACTCTACCACCGACTGTACAAAAGGATAATTTCCAAATTTTCATTCCCCAAACATAGCAAATGTTGCCCCCCCCTCCCTCAAATCATCTCATCTTCACAGCATCCATCGGTTAGAGGTTTTCTTTGCAACAGCAGAAGAAATCACAGCCTGTGGTTCACATTTCCAAACTAAGTCCAACATTTGGCTTTGCAAGAGGCCATTCTGCCATTGTGTCTGTGCTGTACCTTTATAGTGCAACTCTCTAGTCAATCCCCTGGTTCTGCAATGTTCTTCAATTAAAGTGTTAATCATTTTTAGAAGTAACCGCCAAACAGATCTTTCAAAGCCGTCCAAATCGCAACTGTGCAAAATAATTCTCTCTTTTCCCCATGGATTCTATTGCCAGAATCTGAGTCCTCAGGCTACTGCTACACTGAAAGTGGAAGCAGTTTCTCTTGATTGACTCATGATTTTGAACACCTTTATCTCATTTCCCTTTAACCTCTTGGCTAGCTGCAGAACGATCTTCTCATCGCCTTTCTCCATCTGGTAGAGAATCTGGGCAGTACATCCCCAGTGGTGTTAGAATCCCTTCAATTACAAAGACCATAGATCATATCATAAGTGATAAGAGCAGAATTAGGCCATTTGGCCCATCAAGTCTCCTCCGCCATTCAATCATGGCTGACCTACCTCTCCCTCTTAACCCCATTCTCCTGCCTTCTCCCCATAACCTCTGACTCCCATACTAATCAGGAATCTATCTATCTCTGCCATAAATATATCCACTGACTTGGCCTCAACATTCTTCTGTGGCAAAGAATTCCACAGATTCACCACCCTCAGTACAATAAGACTCTGATAAACTCATTGATTTCATCCATTTCACCACTAATTTCAATCCGGCACTTAAATTCACCTGGACCATTTCTGACATCTTCCTACCGTTTCTAGACCTCACCATCTCCATCGCAGGTAACATTACTGACTGACATCTACTACAAACCCAATGACTCCCATGGCTATCTGGACTACACTTCTTCCCACCCTGCTTCCTGTAAGGACTCTATCCCCTATTCCCAATTCCTCCGTCTACATCGCATCTGCACCCAGGATGAGGTGTTCCAGACTCGTGCATCGGAGATGTCCTCATTCTTTAGGGAACGCGGGTTCCCCTCTTTGACTATAGATGAGGCTCTCACCAGGGTCTCCTCTATACCCCACAGCTCCGCTCTCACTCTCCATCCCCCTACTCGTAACAAGGACAGAGTCCCCCTTGTCCTCACCTTCCTCTCTATCAGCCGTCGCATACAACATATAATCCTCCAACATTTTCGCCACCTTCAACGGGATCCCACCACTGGCCACATCTTTCCATCTCCTCCCCTTTCTGCTTTCCGCAGAGACCATTCCTTCGGTAACTTCTTGGTCAATTCGTCCCTTCCCACCCAAACCACCCCCTCCTGGGTACTTTCCCTTGCAACCGCAGGAAATACTACACTTGTTGCTTTACCTTCCCTCCTTGACTCTATCCAAGGACTCAAGCAGTCTTTCCAGGTGAGGCAGAGGTTCACCTGCACCTTCTCCAACTTCATCTACTGCATCCACTGTTCCAGGTGTCAACTTCTCTACATCGGCGAGATCAAGGGCAGGCTTGGCGATCGCTTCGCCCAACACCTCTGCTCAGTTCGCAATAACCAACCAGATCTCCCGCTGGCTCAGCACTTCAACTCCCCCTCCCATTCTGAATCCGACCTTTCTGTCCTGCGCCTCCTCCATGGCCAAAGTGAGGCTCAGCGCAAATTGGTGGAATAGCACCTCATATTTCACTTGGGTAGTTCACACCCCAGTGGTATGAACATTGACTTCGCCAATTTCAGGTAGTCCTTACTTTCTCCCTCCTTCCTCTCCCCCTTCCCAGCTCTCTCATAAGCCTCCTGTCTCTGCATCTTCCTTTCATTTTCCAGGCCCCCCCCCCCCCCCCCCACCGACATAAGTCTGAAGAAGGGTCTCGACCTGAAACGTCGCCTAAACGTCACGTAGATGCTGCCTCGCCCGTTGAGTTCCTCCAGCATTTTTTCTACCTTCTGATAATCCATTATATCACCCCTCGGGAATTCTGGTGGTTTGACATCTAGGCTACCAAGTCATGTTTGTTGTGCTCCCTACAATTCACCACAACACCAATTCCTTCCTATTTCCTTCCCAGTCCCTGGGAATCTGATACTTATGCTCGCTTCACACCCATTGGGGCTCTGAATAGTCAGAGGTAAGAATTTAAAAACCTATCTGCGGCCTTTTGCGGGTTTGAAAAATTGTTGTATTTTCAGGCCCAAGATGTCGAAAGTGAAGAGACGGTCCGTGGAGAAGTCGGTTACCGAAGACCGCGGTATTCCCGGTCGCGGGCGACGGTCTCTTTCTCCGACATTGCCGCCGGCAGCAGAACTGGCAGGAGCAGACTTGGTGCGGGAGGAGAGCACAGTGGTGGTCCCGGCGGGACGTAAATCCACTCACAAGTCTGCCAGACCGGGGAAGAGGGATATCCTCCCTCAATGGGGAGCGACCGAGGACGACTCTCCCACATGGAGCAACTTGTGGAAAATTTACTCCATAATGATCTGCTCCGTAGGAGGGAGCAGTATCAGCACGGGTCTCCACAGCAGACCGTGCCAGCAGCCTCTTATACGGGGCAGCACAATGTCTTCTCCATTGAAGGGGGAAGTGCATCTGGAAGGAATTACTCAGAATCAGAATATGGAAGTACAGTGAGGGAACATTCCCAGACACGTGCAGAGGAAGTGCCACTGCAGTCATCCAGGTTCGCCATTACAACGCCACTGGGTGCTCCCCTGTATGAAGATCTGGCTAGCAACATTAATTATCTAGCATCTCATCAATTAAAAGACCTGGCCATGGAAGAAACCATAAACAGGTACCCCCCACCTGCTAACTGTGCTTCCCTGAATGTCCAAGCTGTAAACCATGCCATCTGGGGACAGATTGGACCAACTATCAGGAATCAGGAAATGAAATTCCAGAAAGTATTAAAATTATTGGGTTCTGGCATTACATAGTTTGCAGGAGGAGTAGAAGGAGGACTCCTTACTGACAGAGAGCAAGACACGATGGCATTGTTATGTAATGCCCATTTCGAGATTAATTGTTTGCGCAAGATTGCAATAAGACCATCAATAAACTCGAAATTCGCTGTCCTATGCAAGGCCAGTAATGTCTAACCAGCAAACTCCCTGTTTGGGGAAGATCTGCCGAGGCAGGTACGGGATTTGGATGATGAAGCAAAAACTGTCCGCCTCATAACTAGAGGCCAGACCACTCAAAAGGGTCCATCACAAAGGATGCACCCTTACAGCTCTAGGCGATTCACGCCTAGGGGGCCAGGCACTGGTGGAAGACCAACACAAGAATCAAGGTGTTTTTTAAGGGCAGGCCCCAGCCGGCCCACAGCGAGGATGAGGTGAGAGCAACCACCAGCTCAATCTTCCAAACCTCGCGAACGGAAACCAGTGCCATACCGCCAGTAACGTCAGAGGTAAGTCAAACCAGTTCCTTGGGGAACACTTCAGACAGGCCTCACGTACCGGTGGGAGGAAGGTTGAAATACTTTTTGAAAGAATGGTGTTGGGTCACGACGGATCCGTTTATACTGCACAATATACAAGGATTCAAAAATGAGTTCATTTTGGACTCATTACCACCCACACTACATTAATCTTATCGCACATATGTTTTCTCTCAACAAGAAACTATGGATATACAAAAGGAAATTGAAACATTATCTGACAAAAATGTCATTGAGAGGTCACGTACAGAACCTCACCAATTCATATCAAATATTTTCTCAAAAGAGAAGAAAGATGGAGGGGTTCATATCATTCTAGATCTTACGGAACTCAATACATATGTGCAATATAAACATTTCAAAATGGATAATTTTGGAACAGCAATTCAGTTGGTTTCCAAAAATGGTTACATGGCATGCATCGACCTTAAAGATGCATACTATTTGGTGTCTATTCACAAAGAGTACAGGAGATATTTGAAGTTTAACTGGATGGGTCTATAATGGCAATACGGAACTCAATACATATGTGCAATACAAGGCACTGCCAAATGGGCTGACGACAGCCCCCAGACTATTTACAAAACTACTGAAACCAATTCTGGGTCTACTACGGTCTCAGAACCACATAGTCATGGCATATTTGGAGTCACCAAAGAATTGGCAGAAGCATCAGTTATTGCAACCAAAACCAAGTTTGAGAGACTTGGTTTCCTCATCCACCCAGTTAAATCAAAATTGACACCTACCAGGGTAATTGATTACCTAGGGTTTACAATTAACACAGTTCAAATGTTGGTGACGTTGCCTACGGGCAAACAACTCGATTTAACAAAAGCCTGCAATGACCTGATAGTCAAATATAAGCCATCTATCAGGCAAACAGCGAGTGTAATTGACAAATTAGTAGCTGCATTTCCAGCAGTACGTTACGGGCCTTTGCATTACCAGAATTTACAACTAGCAAAGGAACGAGCACTCAGATCCCACACAGGTCAATTTGGTAAACCTATGCGATTGCCAGCAGAGGCCATTGTTGAATTACAACGGTGGATGACGAACATGTGTCATAGCTCAAGGGAAATCTTGCTCGAAGCCCCATCGGTGGTCCTTCAAACTGTTGCAAGCGGTTTAGGATGGGGAGCTACTGACACAGTCAAGAGCTGTGGGGGCAGATGGAATGAGCAGGAGTCTGTTATTCTTCTACAACATGGAATCAATTACCTAGAATTGTTGGGGGCACAATATGGGCTCAAGGCTTCCTGCAGCAACATGCAACATGTGCATGTTCAGGTTCAGATAGATAACACTACAGCGGTGGCATATATCAATAACATGGGTGGTGCTAAATCTGTATCTTGTGACAGATTGTCAAACCTCATTTGGCACTGGTGTATCGAGAGGGATCTATGGGTCACGGATGTCTATCTACCAGGTAGATATAACATGGTGACAGATGCCAGGTCACGGATATTTAATGACAACACAGAATGGATGTTGAATCGAGCAGTATTTAACACAATAACCACACGATTTGGCCTTCCAGATATTAGTCTGTTTGCATTCAGATTAAAACATCAGTTACCCAGATATGTGTCCTGGGAGCCGGATCCAGGAGCAGTGGCAGTGGATGCTTTCTCCCTCAATTGGGGAGGAATGTTTATGTATGCATTTCCTCCATTTTGTATAATCAGCCGATGCTTGACTAAAATCAAGCAAGACAAAGCCACAGGCATATTGATAGTGCCAGATTGGCCTACACAAGCCTGGATCCCAAAAATGTTGGGAATTATAACCCAGCCATTAATGGCTGTACCCAAGAGTAGGGACCTCCTATTGAACCCAGTTACAGGGAGCAATCATCCACTACATGACCAAATTAATTTATTGGTTTGCAGATTCTGAGGAGGCCATACCAAGGTCTTGGACTATCCGAACGAACTGTGGATGTGAACACTACGGCATGGAGGGACAGTACTAAAAAACAGTACGTCACACATATAAAGAAGTGGGAAATGTTCTGCAATGCCAACAAAATTTCATATGACACAGTTCGGATCACGGATGTCCTAGAGTTCCTATCACCCCAGTACTATGACCATAAATTAAGCTATAGTGCAATCAATAATGCCAGAAGTGCACTATCCTCCTATTTAATGCTGGAGCCAGGGCACGGGTCGATAGGAACACACACTCTCATAATCAGATTTATGAAGGGTATTTACAATTCAATACCTCCAAGGCCAAGGTACACAGACACCTGGGATGTGAGTGTGGTACTAACCCTACTTCGACAGTGGGGACTGCCGATGGCCTTACCATTATCAAACCTCACCCTGAAGGTGGTCATGCTGATGGCACTGGTAACAGCACAAAGAGCCCAGACTCTGCAAAAGTTGTGACTGGACTACATGACCACCAATATCAACAAGATAACATTCATCATCAGGGACCTGGTAAAACAGAGCAGGCCAGGAATGCCAAGGATGAAGATAGAGCTCTTGGCATATCCTGAGGACCCACGGTTATGTGTGGTAACATACTTACATCATTATCTGAGAGTTACGAAGAACCTCAGAGGCTCTGAGCAATCGGTCCTGATCAGTCATAAAAAACCTCATCAGAAGGTATCTCCAGATGGTGAAAGGAGGTAATGGCGGTAGCGGGAGTGAACATTGACATTTTAAAATCTCACTCCACCAGGGCTGCATCTACGTCGGCAGCAAGAGCAATGGACGTGCACCTCGACAACATCCTAGCGGCTGCAGGATGGGCGAATGAAGGGATGTTCCACCGGTTTTACAATAAACCTATAACCAGACCAGGGGTGTTTGCATATACAGCTTTAAGTTCAGTTTCCTAGTTTCCTCCCAGGTTGGGAGGGGTAACTATTAAAAAATGTCTTTTCATTTTAAAGCATCAGTGTCATTACTTAACTATGTTATGTCTGAATGCTTTAAGGATTATAGTCATCCATGGTCAATCCATTCAGTGTGTGACGCCTGGATTCGTAACCGGCATGAAATCAAAGAGCTTTGAAATCTTCACGTAGTCACTCACATGACTCCGAAGTAAAATAGTAAGATTAAATGAGAACTTACCAGTTTAAAGTTTGATCTTGATTTTATGAGGAGTTACGATGAGCGATTACGTGCCCACCACTCCCACCCTCATACTATCAAGGTCATATGGAAGTTCTAGTTTCTTCACAATCTTACTATTCTCAGGTCTTCTTTTTTATCTGTGATTTTTAACTGCTGCTTTGAAGATTCACGTGCATGCAGACGGACAGCCCTTCTTCACGTAATCGCTCATCATAACTCCTCATAAAATCAACATCAAACTTCAAACTGGTAAGTTCCCGTTTAATCTTACTATTCTCCTAAACTTCCACAGGTGCACGGTAGAGAGCATTCTGATTGGTGCATCATGGCCTGGTTTGGCAACTTGAACTACAAAATGTTGTGACCACTGCCTAGTCCCTCACCGACTTTGACCTCACCACCGTCGAAGGGATCTATCGTAGTCGCTGCCTCAAAAAGGCTCATCAGCATCTCTTCTTCCTGAGGAGACTGAAGAAGGCCATCTGTCTCCTCAGATCCTGGTGAACTTCTACCGCTGCACCATCGAGAGCATCCTTACCAACTGCATCACAGTATGGTATGGCAACTGCTCTGTCTCCGACCGGAAGGCATTGCAGAGGGTGGTGAAAATTGCCCAACGCATCACCGGTTCCTCGCTCCCCTCCATTGAGTCTGTCCAAAGCAAGCGCTGTCTGCGTAGGGCGCTCAGCATCGCCAAGGACCACTCTCACCCCAACCATGGACTGTTTACCCTCCTACCATCCGGGAGGCGCTACAGGTCTCTCCGTTGCCGAACCAGCAGGTCGAGGAACAGCTTCTTTCCGGCGGCTGTCACTCTACTCAACAACGTACCTCGGTGACTGCCAATCACCACCCCCCCCCGGACACTTATTATTATTTATTCAAATCATTTGCTATGTCCCTCTTCCAGGGAGATGCTAAATGCATTTCGTTGTCTCTGTACTGTACACTGACAATGACAATTAAAATTGAATCTGAATCTGAAAAAGGCAGCCAAAATCATCAAAGACCCACACCATGGATTCAACTCCATGACCAAAGATTTGATCTAGAGGAAGCCTAAACTCACATTGCAGTTGAGTACTGAGGCAACACTGTACTGCCCAATTAGCTAACTTTCAGTTAAATTATGTACTTTCTCAAGCAAAGAATTACACAGCATGGATACAGGCCATGGATAGATGCCTATCTGAGATAGTCTATTTACCTTCATTTGGCATGTATCACTGTAAATCTATTCCATTCATGTACCTGTCTAAATGCCTTTCAATCATTGTAACCATACTCATCTCTACAGCTCCCCTGATAGCTCCTTCCATGTATGTGCAACCCAAATAGGCACATGGATATGCAGGGAATGGACGGATATGTATCACGTGCAGGCAGAAGGAATTTGTTTAACTTGTGTTTGGCACAGACCTTGTTCCTGTTCCTTTTCTGTGGTGTACATTCTATGTTTTAAACCTCCTCACCAGGATCTGCCTAATGTTTCCCATCTCCTGCTTCACACACCCCCCTCACCGCTTTATACTGGCTATTTCCCCTTCACACTCAATCCTGATAAAGGAACATTGACATTCCATAACCTCCATGGATGTGGCTCGACCTGCTGCACTTCTCCAGCAGTTTTGCGCCTTGCATCCCAGGCTACAGATCATTTACCTCAATTTTTATCAAAAAAAAAGCCAACATCCATCATTTCCTCACAAGCCATGCTCGGGAACTTAAATCCATCGGATTTTGGAAGAACAACATATTTAGGACCCAGTTCTAGTTTTTAATTAGTTCAGTTTAGTTTAAAGACACAGCGTGGAAACAAGCCTTTTGGCCCAATGAGTCGGCGCCGACCAGCGATCCCTGTAAATTAGCACTATCTTACAAAGTAGGGTCAATCTATACCGAAGCCTACAAACCTGTACGTCTTTTGAAAGTGGGAGGAAACCGGAGCACACGGGTAAAACACATACAAACACTGTATAGACAGCACCCAAAGTCAGGCTCAAACACGGGTTCCTGGCACTGCAAGGCAGCAACTCTACTGCCCATTTGTTTTGTTGATTGTGAAGGCAATCTCTTTGTTCTTCATCCCTTTGCACCTTGTTTCCTCTCCTCCTGACCACTTCAGCCACCTTCCCCTCTCCCTCCTGCTCATCCACCTCACCCCAATACCCCTGTATATCGGCGATCGTTTCGCTGAACACCTCCGCTCAGTCCGCCTAAACCTACCTGATCTCCCGGTTGCTCATCACTTTAACTCCCCCTCCCATTCCCAATCTGACCTTTCTGTCTTGAGCCTCCTCCATTGTCAGAGTGAGGCTCAGTGCAAATTGGATGAACAGCACCTCATATTTTCTTGGGTAGCTTACACCCCAACGGTATGAACATTTACTTTTCTAACTTCAAGTAGCTTTTGCTTTCACCCTCTCTCCATCCCCTCCTCCCCCTTTCCAGCTCTCCCACCAGTCTTTGACTACATTTTATCTCTGTACCACCCATTCCCCTGACATTAGTCTGAAGAAGGGTCTCAACCTGAAACGTCACCCATTCCTTCTCTCCGGAGATGCTGCCTGTCCCGCTGAGTTACTCCAGCATTTTGTGTCTACCCCAGTCTTCTTGAACCTCATAAGGAGCATCAGCGTTGTATGTGCACAGTCTCAGCAGTGGGAATGCCCTGCCCTCCAGGGGAAGCCACTGCTGCTGTTTGCTTCCTGACCTCTTTGCTTTCATTCTGCACAGCTAATCCAGCATCCAAGACATTCATTTTACTTGGCATCGAGGAACACAAAACAAATAAACTTTCCCCCATTTCCTTTATTAAAAATAAACAGTCATGGTTTGAATGAAATTAGGGAGATGTTTGAGCATGTGAAACCTGAACTCCATTAGCATTATTAAATATTGCGTGTGCATTGTGAGGATTGCTGCTGGATCTTGGGTTTAACAGCAGGACACTAAAAACTGTGGCAGAGTTTAACATTTACTGATTCCCAAAGTCTTCACTTAGGTTCAACCTTGGCCTTGAACATGGGTGGTACATTAGACTAACTACTACCTTTGTTTAGTTTAGTGTAGTTTATCGATGCAGCATGGAAACAGGCACTTCGGCCCACTGAGGCCGTGTTGACCAGCGATCGGTACACTAGTTCTATGTTATCCCATTTTCGCTTGCGACAAACTAGGGGCAATTTACAGAGGTCAATTAACCTACAGTTAGCCTGTATGCCTTTGGAATGTGGGAGGAATCCAGAGTACCCGGGGGAAACCCACGCGGTCACAGGGAGAAGGTACAAATTCTGCACAGACTCAACATAGGGTCAAACCTGCCTCTCTGATGTTGTAAGGCAGCAACACTATCACTGTGCCACTGTGCTGTGTGATGAGTGAGTGAGGAACAAAATATAAAGATATCGCAGTTCAATGCAAGGCAAAGGAGCTGGGACAGTAGGGTGGGCTTCAGCTACATGGCTCATTGGACCCTCTTTCAAGAAAGGTGAGACCCGTAGAAGAGGGATGAGGTATACCTGAACTGGAGGGGAACTAATATCCTCGCAAGGAGGTTAACTCTAAAGGGTTTAATCTGGAGGGGCGAGGGTTGGGTGAGAAGTGCATGGGGAGATGGATGGGAATGTGGAAGTTATACGTCTGAAAGGAAGGACAGGGAAGGACCAGGCAGGTTAATGAATATGCTGAGACTGATGGCCTGAAGCATGTTTATTTCAATACAGAGAGTAGCTTGAGTAAAACATATCAACAAAGAGCCTGGATCAGTACATGGATATGTTGTGGCCATTACAGAGAACTGGTTATGAGAGGGACAGGACTGAGCTGAATATTCCAGGGTTTCGAGATTTCAACTGAGATAGAGAGGGGAGGAGTTGCATTACCATTCAGGAAGAATGTCGCAGCTGAACTCAGAAAGCACATACTGGAAGGTTCATCTACTGAGGCAATATGAGTAGAGCTCAAAAACAAGAAAGGTGCAGTCATTCTGATGGGATTACTTCAGGCCTCACAATAGCTCGCAAAATGATAGAGGAACAGATATGTAGACCGATTATGGAAGGATGTAAAAGCACCATAGTTGTTGTGATGAGTGACTTCAACTTCCCCATTAGTGTGTGTAACTTAATTAGTGCAAGAAGCTTATGCCATGAAAGTGCACCAATGCCTCTACTTCATTAGAAGGTTTGGCATGTCCCCATTACGTCCCCATCAAGAGGTATGAAACTCTTAAAAATAGCGGAGTCAGGGGATATGGGGAGAAGGCAGTTACGGATTACTGATTGGGGACGATTTTTATGTGCGTGGCTCTATGATAATCATGCATTGTCTTTCCACTGACAAATGAACACACGTATTGTTGGTACACGTGCCAATAAACTAAATTAAACTGAACTATCAGTCCACCAATTTCTTCATCCAATTAATTTATATATATTACAAACAACAGGTTCAAACACTGATCCCTGATGCATTCGGTGCTCTCGATGTGACCTCCTTTGTCTCACCTGGAACGGTTTTAGCAGTCCCTGAATGGAGGCGAGTGAGGGAGGAGGCATTGGAACAGGTTTTGCACCCCCTGCGATCACAAGGGAAGGTGCCTGAGGAGGGATACGCGATACGATACGATACATAGAAACATAGAAAATAGGTGCAGGAGGACACCATTCGGCCCTTTGAGCCAGCACCACCATTCAATATGATCATGGCTGATCATCCAAAATCAATACCCTGTTCCTACTTTCTCCCCATATCCCTTGATTCTGTTAGCCTTAAGAGCTATATCTAACTCTCTCTTGAAAACATCCAGTGAATTGGCCTCCACTGCCTTCTGCGGCAGAGAATTCCACAGATGCACAACTCTGGGTGAAAAAGTTTTTTTTCATCTCAGTCCTAAATGGCCTACCCCTTATTCTTAAACTGTGGCCCCTGGTTCTTGACTTCCCCAACATGGGGAACGTTTTTCCTGCATCTAGCCTGAATATCCTGAATATAAGCCCAATATGATACGATACGATAGAACTTTATTTATCCCAGATGGGAAATTTTACAGGGAGGAAGTAAAACAACTAGTGGACTGGTACGGCAACAACAATTTAGCATTAAATGTCGACAAAACA
This sequence comes from Leucoraja erinaceus, assembly GCF_028641065.1. Classification (NCBI taxonomy): domain Eukaryota; kingdom Metazoa; phylum Chordata; class Chondrichthyes; order Rajiformes; family Rajidae; genus Leucoraja; species Leucoraja erinaceus. Next base: position 20,635,297 of record NC_073384.1, on the reverse strand, counting down.
AAGGAGATGATTGTCGACTTCAGGAGGGCGCAGCCAAAACACACACCCCTCAACATCAGTGACACCACAGTGGAGAGAGTGGAGAGCATAAAGTTCCTCGGAGTGCAAATTACAGGCAGTCTCACCTGGTCCAGGAACACCACTGGGACCGTCAAACGGGCCCATCAGTGACTGCACTTCCTGAGGAAACTCAAACAGGCCTCACTCCCCACCAACAACCTCAGGACTTTTTACAGGGGCACGGTGGAGTCTGTACTCACGTACTGCATAAACACGTGGTACTCCAACTGTAACTGCTCAGACAGGAAGGCTCTGCAGAGGGTAGTGAGGGGAGCAGAGAGGATCATTGGCGTCTCCCTCCGCTCGGTACAAGAACTGTTCCTGAGCCGCTGTCTGAAAAAAGCTCTGAGAATAGCTAAGGACAAACTGCACCCCCTCCACACACACCTGGATCTCCTGCCATCAGGCAAGAGATACCGTAGCATCAAAGCCCGGACTACCAGACTGCTAAACAGCTTCCTGCCACAGGCTGTGAGGCTGCTAAACAGTCACTCTGTACTCAGTCACCTGATTCTGCGGCTTTGCACTGACATTTTAATAACTCTGGCACTGGCCACTTAAATCAGCTGCCCTAGACATTTTAATGATTGTTTTTACTGTAGTTTAATGTTGCTGTTTTACCTGCTTTTAACTATTTATACTGTTTCATCAGGGACTGGATTGTTTTTACTGTTATTATGTGTGAAATGTTTTAAGTTTCATGTGCGATGCTCCGGTATTCCCTGGGAAACGTCTTCTCATTTTGCACTGTACAACTGTTGCTTTGCAAGATGACAATAAAGGTTGATTGATTTGTGATTGATTTGTGAGACTTGATCTGCCAACAGCCATAAAACACAAGATACATGATACATGAAATTAAAGTGGCGAGTGGAAAGGATTGGGGATGTGCAAAGATTAGGGAGGAGGGGGTGTGGCGAGGGGAGTCAGTCCACCTCACAACAGAAGGGGGAGAAATTTGATAGCCACAGGGAAGAAGGATCTCCTGTGGCATTCTGTACTGCATCTTGGTGGAACCAATCTGTTGCTGAAGGTTACCTCAGGTTGACCAGTGATCAGGTTGACCCTACCATGAAGAGGGGGTGGTTGGGCGGTGATGAATGAACTAAGGAGTCACGGAGTGAGTGGTTTCTGCAGAAAGCAGAAGGGAGTGGGGAGGGGATGCTATGACTCATCTTTCACCACCCATAACCCCTTCTCCTCGATATCGGTGACACCAAGTGTAGTCTAGCTGACTGCTTTGCTGAACATTTGTGCTCTGCTCACCAGGGCCAGCTGGAGCTGTCTGCTCTTGGCCTTCTCAACTACCAGAGTAGGGCCACATGCATAGTGGAAGAACAGCACCTGATATTCTATATGGGAAGCCGACAACCCAATGGCGTTAACACTGAATTCTACAATTTCAGAAACCCTACACCCACACTCCTTCTCATCTACCCAGCTCCTATGCCCCTGCACACACCTTCTTTTCCATAAAGCGTGGTGGGTGTATGGAACAAGCTGCCAGAGGAGGTAGTTGAGCCTGTGACTATCCCAACATTTAAGAAACAGTTAGACAGGTACATGGATAGGACAAGTTTGGAGGGATATGGACCAAACGGCAGGTGGGACTAGTGTAGCTGGGACATTGTTGCAAGTGTGGGCAAGTTGGGCTGAAGGACATTGTATTACTCTATGACTCTGAAGAAGCTCATAACCTAGAGTTCCAGGTGTCATAAGTGATAGGAGTAGAATTAGGCCATTTGGCCCATCAAGTCTACTCCGTCATTCAATCATGGCTAATCTATCTTTCCTTCCTAACCCCATTCTCCTGCCTTCTCCCCATAACCTCTGACACTCTATCAACCAAGCAGCATTAAAAAACTTGCCCCTCAGAATACTTTTAAAACTCTCACCCAAAAACAATGTCTTCTTGATTTTGATACACATGCCACGGCAAAAGCAAAAGACAATCTACCCTATTGCTGTCTCTCATAATTATATACACCCGCTGTGTCACCCTTCAGCTAGACATGAAATGCTGGAGTAACTCAGTGGGTCAGGCAGCATCCCTGGAGAAAAGGAATAGGTGACGTTTCGGGCTACGACCCTTCTTCAGAGTGAGAGTTAGTGGAGAGGGAAACTAGACAAAGGTACAAAGAACAAAAGGTACAAAGAACAAATGAATGAAAGGTATGCAACGAATAAATCAAATTCAGCCAGATGATCAAGAAAAGGTGGATCACGAAGGTCCATTGTTGGATGTGGAGAAGGTGATACCAAGTGGATACAAACAGTGAAACTAAGCAGGTTGACAGTGAAACTAGTTGACCAACGTTCCTCCTGTCCCCCACGGACCCCCAACAGCAACTCCTTCATTCCAGGAAGAACAATAACCTATCCAATCTACACCCTCAATAAAGGTTCAGTTTAGTTTAGTTTAAAGATACAGTGCAGAAACCAGCCCACCGAGTCTGCACCGACCAGTGACCCCCCACATATTAACACTCGCCTACTCACACTAGGGGCAATTTTACATTAATACCAATCCAATTAAACTATGAACCTGTACGTCTTTGGAATGTGGGAGAAAACCAAAACTGCATACACTACTCCACCTATGGTCCAAAGGGTGTTTTATATAGATGCAACATAATATACAAACTGTTTTGTTTCATGCCATGAACTGCGCAGAAAAGCAAGACATCTGCCAACCTCAGCACATGTGTTGCTGTTTTCAGGACATTTCCAAGAAACCATGGACTATTCAACCGAAGGAGAGTTTTGGTCTCCTAATCTGAGGAAATAGATTCTTGCCACAGAGGGAGTGCAGAGAAGGTTCATCAGACTGATTCCTGGGATGTCAGGACTTTCATATGAAGAAAGACTGGATAGACTCGGCTTGTACTCGCTAGAATTTAGAAGATTGAGGGGGGATCTTATAGAAATTTACAAAATTCTTAAGGAGTTGGACAGGCTAGATGCAGGAAGATTGTTCCCGATGTTGGGGAAGTCCAGAACAAGGGGTCACAGTTTAAGGATAAGGGGGAAGTCTTTTAGGACCGAGATGAGAAAAACTTTTTCACACAGAGAGTAGTGAGAATGTGGAATTCTCTGCCACAGAAGGTATTTGAGGCCAGTTCATTGGCTATATTTAAGAGGGAGTTAGATGTGGCCCTTGTGGCTAAAGGGATCGGGGGGTTTGGAGAGAAGGCAGGTACAAGATACTGAGTTGGATGATCAGCCATGATCATATTGAATGGCGGTGCAGGCTCGTGTGGCCGAATGGCCTACTCCTGCACCTATTTTCTATGTTTCTATCTCGGAGGAAACCCATGTGGTCACGGGGAGAACGTAAAAACTCCGTTCAGACAGCACCCGTACTCTGGGCTGAACCTAGGTCTCTGGTGCTGTAGGCACTGTAAAGCAGCAACTTTATCGCTGCGCCATCGTGCCAAACTAGCCCTCCGACCAATATCCTAGACCTCACTATCTCCGGTCTAACCAGTCTCTTCTACATTCTGGCAACCAGAACTGCATACACTACTCCACCTATGGTCCAAAGGGTGTTTTGTATAGATGCAACATAATATCCAAACTGTTTTGTTTCATGCCCTGAACTGTGCAGAAAAGCAAGACATCTGCCAACTTCACCACCTGTGTTGCTGTTTTCAGGATATTTCCAAGAAACCATGGACTATTGAAGAGGTACACAAGGGACTGCAGGTGTTGGAATCCGAATCAAAGAACAAATTGCTGGAGGAATTCAGCAGGTCAGGCAGCAGAGTTCCTCCAGAATTTTAGCTACGGATTAGTAACACTTCCCAATCCAACAATAGTTTTAGTGCCAAAGTGAAAAACATTTATTCTTGCAAGGAGCAAGGATGTAGCGTTATTTATGTCCCGACGTATCCAGTAGCACGTGAACTAATTGAGAACAGGCTTAAAGACACGGCTTAATGCTCAACAGAGGCTGAAAGCAAAGCATTGCCTTCGGTGGTGTAAGACTGGGGTCATGAACAAACTTGGCAACTCTCAACCTGCAAACTTGCAAACCACAACTGGTGTGTGCACAACTCCTGAGGCTGGACGCAGAGACACCAAGTTCCTGAGGAAGCCTCCAGAGACCCCTTAATCTTCATAAATAGTGATCAACTTTGGCGTGGATGTGGGAAGAATGGCAAGTTGGTGGCAGTGGAGAAGAGGACCAGTGGGAGGGACAGAATTATTTAGCTTAGTTTAGAAATACGGTACAGAAACAGACCCTTCGGCCCGACAAGTCTGCGCTGACCAGCAATCACCCTGTACACTATCACCATCCTACACACCAGAGACAATTTTACATTCATACCAAGCCAATAAACCTACAAACCTGTACGTCTTTGGGGCATGGGAGGAAACCGAAAATCTCGGAGAAAATGTTTGCAGTCTCAGGGAGAACATACAAACTTTCATGATTGAACCCGAGTCTCTGGCGTTCTAATGCAGCAACTCCACTGCTGCGCCACCGAGCTACCCTTCATCTAGAGATGCTTTGTCTAGAAAGACAAATACTAGGACAAAGTCCAAGAAACACTGATAACTTAATCTGAACAACATTTCATCACCGAGAGGTCTGGTCCGCTCAGGGTGGCTTCCAGTGGTCAGTTTCTGGAACTGCTGAACCACACAATAAGCGAGTTTGGTACTACAACTGCGCATGCCCATGTCATGGGTCATTCGGGATAAACATTTACGCCAGCTGAATTACTGTGTATGTACGGACCTGGATTTCATACCTATTTTCCAGTTTTGCTTCTTCGAGGTAACAAAACATTGCTTTCAAAACCATTAACTAGGTGTATTTATGGTTCATTTGTAGAATACAATGATTTTGATGGTTTTATTGCTTTATGCTTCAGTAAGTGAGTGAGATCGTGACGATGAATAACAGCCATTTTTTATTGTTTTTGTTTCGGAAAGGGGGGGGGGGGGGGGTAAATGAACTGAAATAGCTATAGGCCTTGCCTTCTTTGTAGTCACTAAGCAGGCGAGACTTCAATGAAGTAGCTGGCTGGTTAGCCTCATCATAACTAGCAACTCGTCGATGGATGTGGGAGGCCAGCAGTTTAGTCCTTCTGATTTTCCAAACCACCCATCTTTTTTTCTCCACATTTCAAGAGTTCCTTGTATTGATCAGCATGATGACGTTTTTCTTCACCGGCAGTCGGTAGCACGGGCTTCATCATGTACGATGCAATGTAAGCAAGAGCAGCGAGTTCGTTTTTTCATCCTGTCTTTTTCAACCCCCTGCTCACTAAAAAATGCTTCAAAACTTCGACTTTCCATCGCAGAAAATCATCCAATGTCATATCGTCGTAGTTTGGGTCAGCCATAACCAATATAACATTCAAAGAAGACGAAAACTCAGACCAAAAATGTCCTCACAGTTTATACAGCGCAGCGTCCACTTTTTTTTCATCCCGAATGACCTTTGACAAACCCCATATTCCTTGTGTTTATCGAGATACCAAACTTGCTCATGGGAGAAACCTACCCACAGAGCCACCTTGAGGCTGACCAATCCAATTCAAATGGTGGCATTCTCTGATGGACATGTTGATTGCTTCTCTCTCCACGCTGCCTGACTTGCTGGATATTTCCAATAATACCCGTTTTCTAATTGTCAGTGGAAAGGGCAAATACCCAGCGAGGCTGTGCCCCTTCTTCCCATCCATTAGGTAAGACAAGAGTTCTTGAAGGATTACAGCACCACAGGGGGGAGAATGAACAGTTCAGTGGCACAACTGAGCTGTTCGATCCTGACCTCGGATGCTGCTCATGTAAGGGATTGCACGATCTCCCTATGAAAACTTGGTATTCTGGTTTCCGCCCACACCACAAAATCAAACGGAAAAATGGGCCAAATAATGTCAGTTAGAATTTAATTCAGATAGGTGTGAGATGATGAATTTTGGGAAATCTAAACCAAGTCAGTTCACAGACACACAGTGAATAACCAGGGCTCTGAGGAGGGATCCAGAATGGAGAGACCCAGGGATACAAGTGCATAGTTCTCTGAAAGAGGGAACGCAGGTAGACAGGGCAATGAAGAAAGCAATTGGCATGCTTTCCTTCCTCAGTCAGGGCATTGAGTACAGGTATTGAACGTCATGTTACAATAACATCGGGAAGGCAGCACGCGGAGTATTGAATGCAGTTCTCTTCATCACCTAGGAGGATGCCATTAAGCTAGAGAGAGTGCCCAAAATATGGGATGAGGGGAAAAAGCAGGAACGGGGGACTGAGTCAGGATGCCAGTGGGGGGGTCGGGGTGCCAATGCCAATGCAGCGCGACCAGTGACGCTGGGTTGGCGGAGGGACCCGACTGTCCCCCACTCTGTGGCAGCTGACGGGGAAGTTGCCGGGTTTTCGTCCGCGTGTGTTCGCTGCACGGAGCCGCGGCCCCACTCCACCCGGCCCCCGTGTGTGGGCGCTGCCAACCCACAGCCCATGATAGTGCAGCCGCACAGGGGAAGACAGGTCGGAGGGCGGCCGTGGCCGGACAGCTCTGACCCCGGGGGGGAGAGTGGGGGCTGTCCCGAGGGATGCGCTCCTTCGGCCGCTTACACCTTGGTGCTCGTATTCAGAGCAAAGATACTAGAGCATTTGGTTCAGAGCGCTCAGTCACACTCCAGCCCCGGGCTGTCATGGGCCGGGTCTTGCCCTCAATCCGCCAGCACGCTGCAAGTCAGTGAGTAGCAGTGATATTGGGGGTTTTCACTCACAGTTACCCCTATTTTCACAATTGTTTACAGCGCAATAATTGACCAATTTGGCGGTGTTTAACAGGTAAGAATGTTTGTGTTGCATGTGTTACTAGTGTATCCCGGAAGCTGCCTTGTACTTCAGAAGGATTGAGCTACTCCGTGTGTCATGCCCTTTGACCTGATGACCTTATGTGCAACCACCCTATCGAGTGGCAGTGCTGGTTCGAAGGGCCGGATGGTCTACTGCTGCACCTACTTTCTTTGTTTCTATGTTTCTGCATGCACGTGATCTATATCCCTTCATTCCCTGCATGACCTGATGCCCATCTCAATGCCTCTTAAATGCCACTATCATATCTGATTCCGCCACCACCCCCACCAGATACCCAACAGTTTCAGTGCAAAAAAAAAAAAACTGCCCCACACCTCTCCGTTAAACCTTCGTGCTCTGACCTTGAAGCTATGGCCTCTAGTATTTAACATTTTCAACGCAGGAAAAAGATTCTGAATGTCTACCCTATTAATACCTTCAACATTTTAATAAACTTCTAACAGGTTTTCCCTCAATTTACAATGGTCCAGAGAATATAATGTAAGTTTGTCCAACATTTCCTAATAGGCAGTACCATCCAGACTGGATGAGAACCTAGTTAAGGGATAAAGTTTGAATTCTACAGTAGAAACTCAGTATGTTGAGCAGTATCTGTGGAGGGAGAGAGATGATTAGCATTTACACTTCACATCCCAACCAAAACAAATCCCTCTATCTCCACAGATGTCGCTCAACCTGCTGAGTTCCCCCAGCAGTTTTGTTTTTGCTCCAGATTCTAGCATCTGCAACCTCTTGTGTTTTCTTGGATTTCTTTCTGAATTTTAGTCCTGCAGGACATCTACAAGCACTTTAATAGTCAATTAAGCCACGGTTTTAACGTGGTAGCAGGCTGGGCCCTGTCTTCTGATTACGGCCAGATACTCCATTTTGTGGAGACACAGAGAACTGCAGATGCTTGAGTCTTGAACAAAACACAAAGCTCTGGAGGCTCAGCAGGAGGGGAAGGAATCGATGAGAGATCCTTTGGGTCAGGACCCTTCTTCAGAGAACCATAGATCAATAAATTCAGGGGAGTGTGAAAAACTCCCCAGCACTTCAAAAGGGAATGCTAGGTCCTTGTCTGCATCCGGGGGACCAGAGAGGGTGTATTTCAACACCTAATCAATAAAATACAGCATTCCCTCCATATGTCAGCACAGATAATGAGCCTGGGGCAGGGAATCTGACTTGGACCCTGATCTAGAACAATGAGTGCAGCCCAATGAACCATTGAACAGGCTGTAGTAAGTGAGTTGGCTTCAGGGAATGCTTCCATGAACTTGTAGAAAGAAGGGACTGCAGATGATGGTTTACAAAAGAAGACAGAGGGCAGCATGGTAGCGCTGCAGTAGAGTTGCTTCCTTACAGCACTTACAGAGATCTGGGTTCGATTCCGACTATGGGTGCTGTCTATACGGAGTTTGTACGTTCTCCCTGTGACCGCGTGGGTTTTCTCCGAGATCTTCGGTTTCCTCCCACGTTCCAAAGACGTACAGGTTTGCAGGTTAATTGACTTGGTATAAGTGTAAATTGTCCCCAGTGTGTGTAGGATAGTGTAATTGTGCGAGGAGCGCTGGTCGGTGCAGACTCGGTGGGCCGAAGGGCTATTTCCGCGCTGTATCTCTGAACTAAACGAAGCTAAAAAAAAAGCTGGAGTAGTTCTGCGGGTCAGACAGCATCTCTGGTGAACGTGGATAGGCAACATTTTGGACCCGATATTGCCTACCATATTCTCCTGAGATGCCGCCCGACCAGCTGAGCTACTCCAGCACTTTGTAACTTCTTCCATGAACATGGGTAGCTACTGCTCCCTTTCTTCTTCATGCGGAGTGTGGTCTTGCTGCCATCTGCTGGAGAGATGGATGAGAAATGGAAACTCCATCACTATGTTGCAGATAACCCTTCAGGTCAGGACCTTTCTTCAGACAGCCAACACCAGCACTGCTGGGTCCGGTTTCCCCTGCCACTGAGCACCCTACACCTCCCATTCCAGAGCCAACCCACACTCTCCTTTGAACCCCCACCCCCTTCCTCCCTGAACTCTTTTGGCTGGCCCCTCCCAATCATAATCGCATATCTAGCCTTTGCCCCAACCCCTGCACTGTTCCACTATTCACTCCTTGACCTCCTGCTCACTGACACTCAACATTCTTTCCTTGACCTATGTACCCCTGGGCCTACTCCTCTGAAGCCCACCATGATGCCAAGCTCTTCTCCCATCATTTCTGCCTTAGTAAAAAGTCCTTGCCCCACCCCACCCCTACTGATGACCCCTTCTCCTGATTTTGGATGATCAGCCATGATCATATTGAATGGCAGTGCTGGCTCGAAGAGCTGAATGGCCTACTCCTGCACCTTTTTTCTATGTTACTACTCCACAGCCTTCTGCAATTTCTTGCAGACTTGGGCAGAGCTGTGGCTAAACCAAGGAGCGATGCATCCCAATGGGATGTTTTCTGCATTGCATCTCTCGAAGTTGGCAAGAGTCTTTGGAGACATGACAAACCTGTTTCGACTTCACAAGAAATAGAGGTGGTGGTGAACTTTCTTGGCCGTAGCCCAAGGGCTATTAATAAAGCCCAGAACTGTGTATGCGTTAATAACCAGTTTCTTAACTTGCCGTACAACTTTCAATCAATTGTGTAACAATCTCCCAGTTCTCTTTGCTCCAGTTTTAGAATTAGAAATATAGAAAATGGGTGCAGGAGGAGGCCATTCGGCCCTTCGAGCCAGCACCACCATTGTGATCATGGCTGATCGTCCCCAATCAATAACCTGTGCCTGCCTTCTCCCCATATCCCTTCATTCCACTAGCCCCGAGAGTTCTATCTACCTCTCTCTTAAATCCATCCAGTGATTTGGCCTCCACTGCCCTCTGTGGCAGGGATTCCACTAATTCACAACTCTCTGTGAAAAATGTTTTTTTCTCACCTCAGTCTTAAATGGCATCCCCTTTATTCTAAGACTGGCCCCTGGTACTGGACTCGCCCAACATTGGGAACATTTTTCCTGCATCTAGCTTGTCCAGTCCTTTTATGATTTTATATGTTTCTTCTAAACTCCAGTGAATACAAGCCTAGTCTTTTCAATCTTTCCTCATATGACAATCCAGCCATACCAGGGATCAATCTCGTGAACCTACGCTGCACTGCCTCAATCACAAGGATGTCCTTCCACAAATTAGGAGACCAAAATTGTACACAATACTCCAGGTGTGGTCTTACCAGAGCCCTATACAACTGCAGAAGAACCTCTTTACTCCAATACTGAAATCCTCTTGTTATGAAGGCCAACATTCCATTAGCTTTCTTCACTGCCTGTTGTACCTGCACACCAACTTTCAGTGACTGGTGTACAAGCACACCCAGGTCTCTTTGTACCTCCCCCTTACCTAACCCAACCCCATTGAGATAATAATCTGCCCCCTTGTTTTTGCCGCCAAAGTGGATAACCTTACATTTATCTATATTATACTGCATCTGCCATGCATCTGCCCACTCTGCAGGGCCAGATTTAGATGAAGAGAGGCCCTAAGCTGTTCCACTTGTGAGGCCCACCCCACAATCCCCCACGCCCACGACTAGAGGAAGATGGTCCACCAGATTAACACTGATTTGCAGCTATTTGGTCAAATAGTACTATAGAAACATAGAAATTAGGTGCAGGAGAAGGCCATTCGGCCCTTCGAGCCTGCACCACCATTCAATATGATCATGGCTGATCATCCAACTCAGTATCCCGTACCTGCCTTCTCTCCATACCCTCTGATCCCCTTAGCCACAAGGGCCACATCTAACTCCCTCTTAAATATAGCCGATGAACTGGCCTCAACTACCCTCTGTGGCAGAGAGTTCAAGAGATTCACCACTCTATGTGAAAAATACTGTACATTAGCGAGACCAAGCATAGACTCATCGACCATTTCATCAAATACTTGTGTCAGTCCATCAAGGCCTACAGGATCTCCTGGTTGCGAACCATTTAAACACTTCATCTCATTCACAGTGACATTTTGTCCTGGGCCCCCTCCATTACCAGTGAAACCACACGCAAATTGAAGGAATGGTAATTCATACTCAGCTTTGGTAGCTTACAATCCAACAGTATGAACATTGAATTCTCCCATTTTAGATAAATACCAAAACTCCTACCTCTTTGTTCTCTCCCCCCACCCCCGTTCTTTTTCATTTCCTCTCTCCACTTCCCTTCCCCTTCCACCTACATTCCTTCCTCCAGCTTCAGAATTTGCAACTCTTCACTCCTTTTGTCTCACACCTTCTGTCTTTTCACCTCTGATCTTTATCCAACCATCTTCCTATCAATCCCCCCCCACCCCCTCCCCTCCCCTCACCTCGCCTGTATCCACCTATTACTTGCCAGGTTTTATCCTGCCCCTCCTCTCCTCCAGCATTATTTCCCCCATCCCACCACAATCAATCTGAAGAAGGCTCCTGACCTGAAACGTTACCTATCCATGTTCTCCAGAGATGATGCCAGACCCATTGGGCTACTCCTTCACTCTGTCTTTTATTTTAAATCATACTATGCATGAATACAGTCAAACCATACACAAGTACAACAGGTAGTGCAAAGAGAGTGCAGAGTTTAGCATTATAGCATTACCTGCCTGTTCACGTACATATCTAAATGCATATTAAATGCCACTATCATATGTGTTTCCACCACTACCCTGACAGTGTCCCAGGCACCTACCACTCTCTGTATAATAAAATGTGCTTTGTAAATCACCTTTAAACTTTCCCCCTCTCATCTTAAAGCTATGACTTCTTATGTTTGACATTTCCACCCTGGGAAAAAGACTCTGACTATCTATTTCATATATGCCTCTCTAATTTTATATACTTACATCATGTTTTCCTTCAACCTTCGATACGCCAGAGAAAATAATCCAAGTGTCTACCTTCTGCTTATAGTTAATATTTTTAATCCAGGCAACGTGCTGGTGAATCTCCTCTGCACCCCTTCCAAAGCCTCCATATCCCTCCTATAATGGGGTGACTATAAGTGCATGCAACACTCCAAAGGCTAAGAAATTTTTTATAAAACTTCAACATAAGTTGCCAATTTTTACACTTAATTCCCTGGACCACATCAAAGGATACCTTTGTTCCCAATCTATCTTTGTCTCCGCACATCTTTTCACTTTCTTCAGTAAACGTGTTTTCTCCCCTGCTGTTCTACCCTGATGGATCCCTCAAACATGTGTCCTCTGCATCCTGCATTTCTGATCTCGCTCCCTCTCTCACCAGATGACGGAACGAGCTTAGAGCTCCACCAGTCCTTACTTTTCACCCCACCAGCCTCTACATCCAACACATTATTCTCCAACCCTCACCCCTTTTCGTTTTCTGCACAACACCACTGGTCACAGACCTCTAGCTAGAATAGCAACCCCCCCTCCCCCCGCAAAAAAAACGAATGCTGATTTTGACTCCATTCTGCCAAGTCTCGTGGATCCCATGTGCCTTAATCTTCTGAATAAGCCTACCCCGAGGGACTGCTTTACCAAAGGCCATGTAGACAATATCCACTGCCTTACCCTCATCCATCATCTTCATCACCTCCTCAAAAAGCTCAAGCAAGTTTGTAAGGCATGACATACCCCTCACTAGGTCTTGCTGACAATCCGTAATGAGTCCAAGCTTTTCCAAATGTGAATAAATACTATCCCTATGAATCTCTATGAATTCTCCAATAATTTCCCTAACACTGCTCACCAGCGTATAATCACCTTGTTTGTTTCCAGTGCCCTTCTTAAAGAGAGGAATAACACTGGATTTTCTCCTGCCCATTAAGCCTTTGGCTACAGAGGACGCAAATATCTCTCTCAAAGCCCCAGTAATCTCCTATCTTGCCACTTTCTGTAACCTCAGATAGATTTGCAAGCCGTGGAGACGTAGTTTAGTTTAGTTTAGAGATACAGCGCAGAAACAGACCCTCTACCAACAGCAACTCTACCGCCACGCCACCGTGCTCATTAATCGCCTTCCACAGCCACGACTCCTCAACCATCTTCATCTCAGTGTGCCCTAGAATATCAACAAAGCCCTCCCTGATCTCACAATTCTTCTCCTTGTTGAATACTGATGTGAGGTACTCATTTAGAATCTTGTTCAATTCCTCTGACCACAGGCACAAATTCCTTCCTTGAAAAACATGCTTACTGTTGCAAGGTAACATCTAGTTTTGAAGAAGAGTCCTGGCCCAGAACCTCACCTATCTTGTACTCCAGGGATTCTGCCTGTTGAGTTACTGCAGCATTTTGTGTCTTTCCTTGGTAAACCAGCATCTGTAGTTCCTTGTTTCTACCGTCTAGGTTTTGGTGAATATATATAATGCCTGGGAGGGGGCAGCAATTTTTCTTGGAGCAAAGGATGCTGAGGGCTGACCTTATAACAGAATTAGCGACATTGATAAGGTGGATGGTCACAGTCTTTTTAGGGAGTCTAAAACTAGAGGGCATATGTTTAAGGTGAGAGAGGAAAAATTTGACTGGAGCTGCAATTTTTTCACACAGCGATGTAGAATAAACTGCCAGAGGAAGTAATTCATAATACTATAATAGTATAAATATAATACTAAGAAGACATTTAAGCAGATTCATAGATAGCAAAGTTTTAAAGGAACATGGGCCATTTTCAGGGAAATGGGATGGGCTCGCGAAGGCAACTTGGTTAGCAAGAACTTTTTTCTGTGCTACATAAATCTACAATTCTATAATATGTCGCCATTGCACCTCTCTCCCCTCTAACAATAAAGATCCACAGAGACACCCCGGCATGCTCATAAAACCTCCAAGAGAAGGTTAGCGGCCAATGTTATTAAATAGATTTGTATAAATGGGTACCTAATGGTTAGTATGGTCATGGTGGGTCAAAGGGCCTGCTTTTATGCTGTATGACTCGAGTCTCAATTTTAAGAGCCGCCTCTTAGTGAAGTCAGATGTCAGTGGTGATATTAACCATTTTCTTGAATTATTGAAGATTCAGCACTATTCGATCCTGAATGTTAACTATCTCTCCACAGTTGCTGCCTGAATTACTGACATTTTCTGTCTTTATTACACCATTTCAGCATTTGCAATATTTTTTGATCTTCGGATGAGGGGTAATATTTCAATATCTGCTCAAAGCATTCAACAAACATTCAAGACAAAATTTCCAGATAAATGTAAAGTCCAGACAGGACACCAGGTGGCAGTGCAGCCAATGTAATCACTATGGGCACCTCCATGGGTTGCTCCTTCCTGTAGGTTCAGTTTGGTTCAGTAAATGTGTGCCTAGCTGTGTTTCTCCAGGCGTTACTTGTCCAGGGGTTGTTTGTCCAGGTGTTGCTTGTCCAAATGTTTGCTTGTCCAGGGGTTGTTTGTCCAGGTGTTGCTTGTCCAGGTGTTCCTTGTCCAGCTGTTGCTTGTCCAGATGTTTGTTTGTCCAGGGGTTGCTTGTCCAGGGGTTGCTTGTCCTGGGGTTGCTTGTCCTGGGGTTGCTTGTCCAGGTGTTGCTTGTCCAGGTGTTTGCTTGTCCAGGTGTTTGCTTGTCCAGGTGTTTGCTTGTCCAGGTGTTTGCTTGTCCAGGTGTTTGCTTGTCCAGGTGTTTGCTTGTCCAGGTGTTGCTTGTCCAGGTGTTGCTTGTCCAGGTGTTGCTTGTCCAGGTGTTGTCCAGGTGTTCCTTATCCAGGTGTTCCTTATCCAGGTGTTCCTTGTCCAGCTGTTGCTTGTCCAGGTGTTTGCTTGTCCAGGGGTTGTTTGTCCAGGTGTTGCTTGTCCAGGTGTTGCTTGTCCAGGTGTTGCTTGTCCAGGTGTTTGCTTGTCCAGGTGTTGTTTGACCAAGTGTTGCTTGTCCAGATGTTTGCTTGTCCAGGTGTTGCTTGTCCAGGTGTTGCATGTCTAGTTGTTGTTGATCGAGATTACCCCACAAGTCAAATTCCGATTGAACACATGGAATAAATGCCAGGAACCTCTGGAGCACATACACAGAGATTGGTGTTTGCAAATGTACATAGTCATTGAATCACACGGCATAGAAACAGGCCCTTTGGTCCAATTTGCCCATGCTGACTAACATGCCCTATCTACACTAGTCCCATCTGCCTGTGTTTGGCCCATATCTCTCTAAACCTTTCCTATCCCTGTACCTGTCCAAATGTATTTTAGATGTTGTAATAGTAGCTGCCTAACTACCCTCTCTGGCAACTCGTTCCATATACCCATCACCAACTGTGTTCATTTCATAGGTATATCTCCCTGAAAGTGGTGACACATGTGGATAGGGAAGTGAAAAATACATTTATTGCACCTGCCGTCACAGGCTGAGGCATTGAGTGTAAGAGTTGGCAAATCATATTGTAATTGAATAAGACATTGGTTAGAAGGCACTGAGTACTGTTCTGGTCACCACACTACAGGAAGAATGTGGAAGTAAGAGACTGCATGCAGAAGAGATTCACCAGGATGCTGCCCGGAATGGAGGCCTGTAGTTATATTGGAGGGACTGAGTTTTTTCTCATTGGAATGTAGGACAAAGGAGTGATCTTATAGGTGTTTATAATATTATGGTGGGCATAGATAGTCAGCGTCTATTTCCCAGGTCCCAGGTGTCCAGAATTAGAAGCCACGGGTTTAAATTGAGAGGGGTGACATTTAGAAACATAGAAACATAGAAAGTAGGTGCAGGAGGAGGCCATTCGGCCCTTCGAGCCTGCACCACCATTCAATATGATCATGGCTGATCATCCAACTCGGTATCCTGTACCTGCTTTCTCTCCATACCCCCTGATCCCTTTAGCCACAAGGGCCACATCTAACTCCCTCTTAAATATAGCCAATAAACTGGCCTCAACTACATTCTGTGGCAGAGAATTCCAGAGATTCACCATTCTCTGTGTAAAAAATGTTTTTCTCAACTCAGTCCTAAAAGATTTCCCCTTTATCCTTAACTGTGACCCCTTGTTCTGGACTTCCCCAACATCGGGAACAATCTTCCTGCATCTAGCCTGTCCAACCTCTTAATAATTTTGTAAGTTTCTATAAGATCCCCCCTCAATCTTCAAAAAATTTAAAGAAGATCTGATGGAGAAGTTTTTAGTAATTAGGTGAACGAGCTGTCAAAGGAGGAAGAGGAGGTAGATGACAATTACAATATGTAAAATGCTTTTTGAATGGTGGATAGGATAAACATGGAGATATAAAGGCTTGATGTGAGCAAGTGGGGTTAGTGTAGGCAGACATCATGGTCAGCACGTAAAAGGTAGACTGTGAAGGCCTGTTTCTCTGCTGCATTTTTCTAAGATACAACGTCGCTGGTCCATGTATAAACGCTGTGGATGAAAGTGTTAGTCTGCTCAGATTAAAGTTGTGATATAAAAATCAGCCAAGTTGAGGATAATGAGGATGGTTGTCAAAGGATACAGCAGGATATAGTTTAGTTGGAAATTAGGATGGAGGAATGGCAGATGGAGCTTAATCTGGACAAGTGTGAGATGTTATACGTTAAGAGGTCAAATGTTTGAGGGAAGTATACAGTAGAATGGCAGAACTTCTATGAACATTGATGTACAGTGGAAATTCGGGATGCACATCAGTAGCTTCCAGAAAGTAGCAACACAAGTGGATAGGGTGGTACTGCATTCACCAATCAGCCCATAAGAGTCAGGAAGTCTGTTGCAGTGTTACACACCAAATAGGTCACATTTGGAGTATTGTCTGCAGTTCTGGTCAGGAAGGATGTGGGGGCTTTGGGGGGGATGAAGAAGAGGTGGATCTCAACATGGAATGTTATCTCAGCGGGACAGGCAGCATCTCTGAAGAGAAGGAATGGGTGATGTGTTGGGTCGAGACCTTTCTTTGTCACCCATTACTTCTTTCCAGAGATGCCCGCTGCCCGCTGAGTTACTCCAGCTTTTTGTGTCTATCATCGGTTTAAATCAGCATCTGCAGTTCCTTCCCACACATCTTCTTCTTCTTCTTGCATATGGCGTGCACAGCCTAAAGTTGTAGGACAACTTAATCTATTTGATCTTATTTGATTGTGCACTCCAAGTTGATTGCATTCGTTGACCACATGAAGGTTGCAATCTCTCACCACTTCCAACACATGAAACATTATCTATCCATTTCCCTCCACAGATGATGCCTGACCTGCAGAATATCTCCAGCATTATTTGCTCAAAATTCCAGCATCTGCACCATTTTGCGCCTCACAAAAGGATATTGCCTTGAATTAAAAAGCATTGGCATGAGGAAAGGTTGGACAAACTTGGAGTGTTTTCTCCAGACTGTCGGAGGCTGAGTGGAGTCTGTCTGTCTGTCTGTCTGTCTGTCTGTCCATAACTAAAACTCCTATCTTGTTATCTTCCAGTTTGGCGGTCTTTCTATTTGTGCAAAAACGGTTTGCGACCCCGCCGCCCACACACACCCCCCCCCCCCCCCCAAAGTTTTTCTCAGGCTGGAATTGTCAAATACTAACAGGCATAGCTTTAAGGTGCGGAATTAGAGGAAATTTGAAAGGTGGAATTTTTTTTTAACTCAGAGATTGGTAGGTGATCCAGATATTGTAGATTCAGGTCTATTATGAAAAATAGGGAGGCATGGGTCAGATACAAGATACAAGAAGCTACAGTAGGATCAAGATAATTTATTGAGACATATACAGAATATATATAATGTAGGATTACACTTAAGATAGCACCTTTAAAGGCCCAAGAACATCACAACACATTTGAAGTGTAGTCGCTCTTATAATGTGGGATATGTGGCAGCTCATCTTCACGCAGCTAAGATCCTGTGAGCAACAATGTGATAATGAATGTAACATCTGTTTTTGCAATTTGGGTTGGGGATATGTGTTGGTGAGCTCATTGAGGATATCTTTTCAGCTCCTTTCAATGGTCATGGGATCTTTAATGCCCATTGTCAGATGGAGTCGATTTTTAATGTCTTTGGAGACCATAGATGCACAGGGATCCTTTAAAATTGAATGTGTTATGTGACGTGTATTAATATCCCCAGTCACTTAAAGAGGAATAGTGCTGTACAGCTGGTACAGCGGCGGCCTTACAGCCCCAGTGACCCCGGTTTGTTTCTGACCTCCGGTTCTGTCTGTGTGGAGTTTACAAGGTTCTCCCTGTGACCAAAGGTACACAGAATTGCTGGAAAAACTCAGCGGGTGCAGCAGCATCTATGGAGCGAAGGAAATAGGCAACGTTTCGGGCCGAAACCCTTCTTCATGTTGTGAAACTGTCTCCGGAGAGAGGAGGAGAACTTCTTCAAAGTAGGCATACCTTGAGGAGATATCGCAGTGGAGTAGACAAAGTGTTCAAGAAGGAACTGCAGATGCTGGAAAATCGAAGGTACACAAAATTGCTGGAGAAACTCAGCGGGTGCAGCAGCATCTATGGAGCTGTCTCCTTTGCTCCATAGATGCTGCTGCACCCGCTGAGTTTCTCCAGCAATTTTGTGTACCTTCGATTTTCCAGCATCTGCAGTTCCTCCCTGTGACCATGTGGACTTCATCGGGGTGCACCAGGTTCCTCCCACTTGCTGTTAGGTTAATTGCCCATTGTAAATTATCCCCTGCTTGGGGGATGAAGCGAAGATGACGTGGGAAGTAGAAGACATTCAGATTTGTAGGTTAATTAGCTTGGTATAAATGTCATTTATGGACTCGGCGGGACCTCGGTGGGGCCTGTTTCATCTCTGTATCTATAAACTAAACTAAACTAGAACAGACCAGAACAGCACCGAAACAGCTCTTCAGCCCACTATATCTGTGAGGCACTTAATTCAAATTAAACAAATGGTCTGTATGACTTGGTTCCCTGCATATTTGTGTACCTGTCTAAATGCCTCTCAAATAACACTATCCTATCTGCTTCCATTACCTCCCTTAGCAACACGATTTAGGCACCTAAAAAGGTTGCCTCGTAAATTCCTTTAAGGTTTCTCCCTCGCAGTTTAAAAGTATGCCCTCAAGTGTCTGGTATTTCCACCCTGGGAAAAAAGACTTTAACTATGCCTCATAATTTTATAAACTTCAATCAGGTCACCCCTCAGCCTCCGATGCTCCAGAGAAAACAATCCAGTTTGGCCTTGTGGTTAATACTCCCTAAGCCAAGCAACATCCTGGTGAACTTCTTTTACACCCTCCCAAAATCCTCCACATCCTTCCAGCACGGTGACAATCAGATCTGCACACAATACTCCAACTGTTGCCTCGCCTAAGTTTGATACAGCTGCAGCATGACTTGCCAATGTTTGTACTCATGTCAATACCTCACTAATGAAGGCAAGCATTCTTCTTTACCACCCAATCCACGTGTTGCTGCTTTCTGAGAGATATGTATATGTATCCCTAGATCCCTCTTGACAACAATGCTCCTTTCTGCCATTTATTGTATAGATTCATCTTACATTTGATCTGCCAGTTCTCTGCCTAAATTTCCAACAGATCCCTATCCTACCATTTCCTTGAAAAACTTTTCTCACTATCCCTAACTAGATGAATTTATGTGTCATCAAAAACTTATTAATCAGCCCACTACATCTACATCCAGATCATTTACATTGTAAATCACAACAAGAAAAATTCGAAGGGGAGTAGGAGGCAACCGTGGCTGAGAAGAGAAGTTAGGGATGGAATAAAACTAAAAGAAAAGATGTATAACACAGCAAAGAGTAGCCGGAAGCCAGAGGATTGGGAAACTTTCATAGGACAACAGAAGGAAACAAAACGGGCAATACGGGCTGAAAAGATGAAGTACGAAGGGAAGCTGGCCAGGAATACAAAGAAGGACAGTAAAAGCTTCTTTAGATATGTTAAGGGAAAAAGAGTAGCAAAGTCAAATGTGGGTCTCTTGAAGGCAGACAAGGGTGAAATTATTATGGGCAACAAGGAAATGGCAGAAGAGTTGAATAGGTACTTCGGATCTGTCTTCACTAAGGAAGACACAAACAATCTCCCAGATGTACTGGAGGACAGAGGATCTAAGAGGGTCGAGGAATTGAAAGAAATTTTCATTAGGTGAGAAATAGTATTGGGGAGGCTAATGGGACTGAAGGATGATAAATCCCCTGGGCCTGATGGTCTGCATCCCAGGGTCCTCAGGGAGGTGGCTCCAGAAATAGTGGACGCATTGGTGATCATTTTCCAATGTTCAATAGATTAAGGATCAGTTCATGTGGACTGGAGGATAGTTAATGTTATCCCACTTTTCAAGAAAAGAGCGAGAGAGAAAACGGGGAATTTTACTTCGGAGTAACGTGAGTGACTACGTGAAGAGCCCGCTCAGCACGCATGCGCGGTGTCCGGCCGGTGGCTTCCAAACCAGAGGAGCGTTCCATCTAGGGGGGGCAGCAACAAGGCGGTAGGACCGCTTACCCGGCGCTCCGCTATTCCCCGACACCGTGCCGAGCCCAGCCCGCTAGCACCTGAGCAGCGGGCTGGAAGTAAAGCCACGGAAGAGGCGTCCGGCTGGTGGCTTCCAACTTGTCGGACGGGGACGTCTCTCCACCCGCCCGGGGGAGAGACAGCCGCCTGAGCCGCATGGAGTGGCTCCTGGAGCAGGAGCTCCAGCGAGACGCGCTTCATGAGGGGTGCTCTCGCAGGGGGAGTTCAGGCACTCCCTCCACAGTTTGGTGACCAGGACTGGGCTGGTCAAGAAGAGGGGATGATGGCTGAAGATCTCGGGAGTATGCAAGGGGTGCAGGAACAGGAAGAGCTGCTAGGTTTGGTGGACCGCTACGTGGCAACCCCACGTGCAGGAGGCCGTTAAAGGCCAAACCAGCGGCCAGCATTAACCACCTCTCCAACAGGCCCCTACAGGAGAGGTAGTCAATAAGGCCTTAGAAAACTGCAGCGGATCCTCAGGCTCCTGACGTCAGCCATCACATCGTTTGCTCGTTCCGTGGACAAATACGGAGATGACCACAACCTTCGTAAACAAATCATAAAACCTGCCATAAAATCCTAAATTTGCGGGGTTGTGCATACCCCAGCCACTGAGCCAGACCCACTGCTCTTTGGCAAAAACCTCACAAAGCATGTGAAGGATATGGGAGAGGCTTTAAAAAACAATAATTCCTAAGCAGCAGCACCCCATCGCGTCCATCAGTCAACGTCTACCATATGGGACTGGTGTAAAGCTCGGGGTCCGCATTCTATCCCCGGAAGTCTTCTTTAGACCAGGGCCCAGAGCAGACCCCATGGAAAATGTGCCACCCCCCAACATCACCGCCACGTCAGACGACGTGCAAGACTCGTGGACCGGCAGGAAACAAAACAATACCCATAACCATGGAGGTAGGTGGGTCTGGTTCCTACCTGCATATAGAAAATAGGGGCTTAATACTAACAGGGGGGAGATTACACCTGTTTTAAGAAGCACAGGAGTCTATCACGAGTGATCAGCATATACTCAATGGCATTAGTGGATACAAAATACAATTCATACTAGAAAAATTGCCACCAGTTCAACATTCACCCCAGAGGGTATTTTCCCTCTCCGTTAGAGAAACGAGAGGGACAAGCTGAACTGGTGAGACTAATTACAAAAGATATCATGGAAAATCATGAACCCTTGGAATTCGTATCAAATATTCGTCACTAAAACACAAAAAAGATGGTGGATGTCGCATCATCATTGACTTAACTTCACTAAATATGTTTGTTAAGTATATACATTTCAAAATGGAAACGGTTGTTACTGTCAAACAACTAATTTCCAAAGGATACTTCATGGCAAGCATTGATCTTAAAGATGTTTACTATTTAGTACCATTCACAAGGATCATCGCAGATACCTGAAATTTACCTGGATAGGGCAGCTATGGCAGTTTAAAGCGTTACCCAATGGATTCACATCAGCCCAAGATTATTCACCAAGATACTAAAACCAGCTCTGGCAATATTCAGAAGACAAAAACATATTGTCATGGCATATCTTGATGATATCTTAAATAATAGGCAAGACCATGGAATTGACTATGTTAGCTGTTCAGCTACCAAACAGTTATTCGAAACCCTGGGATTGTCTTACATCCAGATAAATCTAAGTTGAAGCCATCCACAATCATGGACTACTTGGGCTTCACAATTAATTCAGTCTACATGACTGTAACATTGCCAAGAGACAAAACAGTTGAATTGGCACAATCATGCAACAATTTAATGATTCGGACCTTTGCACTGTCAAAACTTACGAAGAGCAAAGGTACAGGCACCAAAACGACAAACAGGTCATTATGATCGTGTCATAAAGTTACCCACTGAAGCATTATCAGAACTACAGTGGTGGGCAAAAAACGTTTGGCATAGTTTCAGCCCTATTATCATCACTAACCCTATGTTAGCTATCCAAACAGATGCCAGTGCTCAAGGCTGGGGAGCAACTAACTCTATATCCAGCACAAGTGGTAGATGGACTAACCCAGAGTCATCGTTACCACTTACACTGGGCATTAATTATCTAGCGATGTTGGGTGACTTTTATGGTTTAAAAGCATATGCACAAATATGCATCACTTGCATGTACGGTTACAAATAGATAATACTACGGTGGTAGCCTACATTAACCATATGGGCGGCATAAAATCGGTATCATGCGACAAGTTGGTCAACACAATTTGGCAATGGTGTGTCGAAAGACATATTTGGCTATCAGCAACTTACCTGCCAGGTAAGCTAAATACATTGGCAGACACCAGGTCACGTAAATTTAATGACAACATCGAATGGATGTTAAACCCCAAAAAATTTGCAAAAGTTATCAAGCAATATGGCGCGCCAGATATCGATTTATTTGCATCAGGGCTAAATCACCAGGTACCTATGTATGTCGCTTGGGAATCAGACCCTGAGGCAGCAGCGGTAGATGCGTTCGCGCTGGATTGGGGAAATTCTTCTTCTATGCATTTACTCCCTTCTGCCTCATCAGTTGGAGACTACGCACAATACAAATGGACTCTGCTTCAGGTATTTTGATAGTACCTGACTGGCCTACGCAGCCATGGTTCCCAATACTCCATGACATGGTTGTTGAAACTCCGATGGTATTCCCCAGTGACCCAGAGTTATTAACACCCAGTGTCGGGCACAAGCCACCCGTGCCATGAAAAAATCAAACTCCTGGGTTGCAGATTCTGCACAAACCTCTTCTGGGATTGGGATTATCATAACAAACCGCCGACACCATGTCAGCATCCCACCAAACATCCACTAAAAAAACAGCACTTGTCCAGCATCAAAAAATGGGAGAAGTACTGCTTGGATACAGGGACCACCTACTCAACCGCTACAGTTACCAACGTACTGGAATTCCTGGTGAACCTTCACCACGATGAAGAACTCGGCTACACAGCTAGAATTGCCCTGCCTGTCTATTTAAAACCAGCTCCAGGACAACAGGCCATGGGGTCCCACCCGCTGGTGGACAAACTAATGAAGGGTATTTACAACTCTAACCCCCTAGACCAAGGTACACCCATATATGGGATGTCAGTGTGGTCCTGACATACCTCAGGGGATGGCCACCAGCCAGATCCCTCAACCTGGAACAATCTATGCTCAAAACACTCACTTTGATGGCACTTGTATCTGCACAGAGAGTCCAGTCACTACACCTATTGCGACTGGACAGCATGCTCACAGCTCCAGACCAGATCTCTGTCGTTATCTAGGGATTGATCAGAGCAGACCAGGAACACCTAATCCAGTCGTGGAATTCCGGGCTTACCCGCCAGAACCACGGTTATATACCATGACCCACCTACTATCCTACATAGACACAACCAAAAATATTCGAGGGAGATGAAAAGCCTTGTGGGTCAGTCATAAAAAAACCTTATGGTCGGGTGACGAGCCAAACCATTGCGAGATGGCTCAAGCAGTTGCTAAAAGCTGCTGGGATAAACACTAACATGTATAAATCTCATTCCACCAGGGCAGCATCCACGTCGACGGCTAAAAGAATGGGCGTGCCTATAGACCACATCCTAGCTACAGCAGGATGGTGGGGGGAAAGACGGTTCAGAAATTTTATAATAAGCCGTTGGCAAAACCTGTTTTCTTTACAGAAAAGATTTTACAGACTGAAAATATTTAATTTAAGCCCAGGGGAGCAATTTAATTTCTTTGTTGTTATTGTTAAAAAATACCATTGTGTTTTTCTACAAACAGATTCATTGGTTGATTACGATAACACACTTCCTCCCTCAATGACTTCGGCAGTGCGTGAAGTAATACCTGTTACAGGGTTTGAAATCACAGAGCTTTGTAGTCTTCACATAGTCACTCACGTGACTCCGAAGTAAAATAGTAAGATTAAACGAGAACTTATCAGTTTGAAGTTTGATCTGTATTTTATGAGGAGTTACGATGAGGGATTACGTGCCCTCCGCTCCCACCCTCAATAATATGGGTCAATCTGATGTCTCCTTGTCTTTACTATGTTTACTTCAATAACTGTGTCTATCTGTGATTCCACACCGCTGCTTTGAAGTATGCCGCGCATGCCTGCTGAACGGGCTCTTCACGTAATCCCTCATCGTAACTCCTCATAAAATACAGATCAAACTTCAAAGTGGTAAGTTCTCGTTTAATCTTTATATTACAGACCAGTTAGCCTGACTTCGGTGGTGGGAAAGATGCTGTAGTCAATTATTAAAGAGGTAATAATGGGCATTTGGATAGCAGTAAAAGGATTAGTCCAAGTCATCATGGATTTATGAAAGGGAAATCATTCTTGACTAATCTTCTGGAATTTTTTGAAGATGTGACAAGTAAAATGGATGAAGGGGTGCCAGTGGATATAGTGTATCTAGACTTTCAGAAAGCCTTTGCTAAGGTCCCGCACGGGAGACTGGTGACTAAAATTAGAGCACATGGTATTGGGGGTAGGGTGTTGACATGGATAGAAAATTGGTTGGCAGACCGGAAGCAAAGAGTAGGAGTGAACGGGTCCTTTTCAGAATCGCAGGCAGTGGCGAGTGGAGTGCCGCAAGGCTCGGTGTTGGGGCCGCAACCGTTTACCATATAAATGATTTTGAAGAGGGAATTAGGAGCAACACTAGCAAGTTTGCAGATGACATAAAGCTGGGTGGCAGTGTGAACTGTGAAGAGGATGTTAGGAAGTTGCAGGGTGACCTGGACAGGTTGAGTGAGTGGGCAGATGCGTGGCAGATGCAGTATAATATAGATAAATGCGAGGTTATCCACTTTGGTGGCAAAAACAAGGGGGCAGATTATTATCTCAATGGGGTTAGGTTAGGTAAGGGGGAGGTGCAGCGAGACCTGGGCATCCTTGTACACCGGTCACTGAAAGTTGGCTTACAGGTACAGCAGGCAGTGAAGAAAGCTAATGGAATATTGGCCTTCATAACAAGAGGATTTCAGTATTGGAGTAAAGAGGTTCTTCTGCAGTTGTATAGGGCTCTGATGAGACCACATCTGGAGAATTGTGTACAGTTTTGGTCTCCTAATTTGAGGAAGGACATCCTTGTGATTGAGGCAGTGCAGCGTAGTTTCACGAGATTGATCCCTGGGATGGCGGGACTGTCATATGAGGGAAGATTGAAAAGACTAGGCTTGTATTCACTGGAGTTTAGAAGGATAAGGGGGATCTTATAGAAACATATAAAATTATAAAAGGACTGGACAGGCTAGTTGCAGGAAAAATGTTCCCAATGTTGGGCGATTCCAGAACCAGGGGCCACAGTCTTGGAATAAAGGGGAGGTCATTTAAGACTGAGATGAGAAAAAACTTTTTCACCCAGAGAGTTGTGAATTTATGGAATTCCCTGCCACAGAGGGCAGTGGAGGCCAAGTCACTGGATGGATTTAAGAGAGAGTTAGATAGAGCTCTAGGGGCTAGTGGAGGCAAGGGATATGGGGCGAAGGCAGGCACGGGATATTGATAGGGGACGATCAACCTTGATCACTATGAATGCTGGCTCGAAGGGCCGAATGGCCTCCTCCTGCACCTATTTTCTATGTTTCTAACAATAGAGGATCGCATGATGGCGCAGTGGTAGAGTTACTGCCAGACAACGCCAGATACCCGGGTTCATTCCTAACTATGGATGCTGTATGTATGGAGTTTTCAATTTCTCCCTGCGACCACATGGGCTCCCCCCGGGTGCTCCGGTTTCCTCACACACTCAAAGTCGTGCAGGTTAAAGATTGAAAATTGTCCCTCGTGTGTAGGAAAGTGCTCGTGTATGGGATGACGCTGATCGGCGCAGACTCTATATAGACAACATACACTGCCTACCCTCATCAATCATCTTCGTCACCTCTTTAACTAGTGCCAAAATTTAAATCAATCAAATTTGTGTGAGGCAGAGCCTTGGAAGGACTTTAAATCTTCCTAAGTTAGATAAAAATGCTGGAGAAACTCAGCGGATGAGGCAGCATCTATGGAGCGAAGGAAATAGGCAATGTTTCGGGCCAAAACCCTTCTTCAGACTGATGTGAGGGGTGGGGTGGGGGGAGAAGAAAGGAAGTGGAGCCTGTGGCTCTTCCTAATAAGTCTGTGCTTTGTCAAATGAGAGTACATTTGTCCCTAAAAGTATTTGTAATGGCAAATTTCCGACTCTTCCAGTGTCCAACATTCCGTTGCCATAACACAGGTCGTAACTTCATATTTATTACCTATCTCCGTCTCCGTCTCCCTCCCTCTCTCCCTCTCTCTCTCTCCCTCTCCGTCTCCCTCCCACTCTCTCTCCCACTCTCTCTCCCACTCTCTCTCCCACTCCCTCTCCTTCTCCCACTCCCACCTTCGCTCTCTCTCTCCCCCTCTTCCCCTCTCTCCATCTACCTTCCCTCTCTAATACTCCCTCTCGCTCTGCCTATATATCTCTCTATTTCTCCTCTCCTCTCTCTCTCTCTCTCCTTTCCCTCCCTCTCCCCCTCTCTCTGTCACCATTCATCTCTGTCACCATCTGAGCACACTTCAGGAGAGAGGGATTGAGAAAGGCATTCACCAGACTCAACGTTAAATGGATGAAATAGTGAGGAGAAGATGCATTGGTTGTCATACATTCATGATTTTCCACGGTCAAGGGCTGGGGGAATTACTGACATACCTAAGGTGATTAAGGCATTGATTGGAACATTTAAGAAAAAAAATAGTTTCAGTAACGTGATAATCTTTGTCTCTATCCTTCTCTCTTTATAACCTTCCTCACCCGAATCTTGGCAGATAATACATTTGTAAAATGTTTGGTCTAAATGGCTGCAGTCTGTTGGCCATGAAGATAATGCCGGCGCTTTGATGGAAGGTGTTGACAACATGTGAGGTGATGACATATTCCAGCAAGTGCACGATGTAGGTGAAAGTTAATCTCACTTTCCCACCGAATGTCCTGAATACTTCCCCTGGCCGTTTGAAACATCCTTCTAATTATTGAATTATATTCAATAATTGAATATTGACATTGAACATTTTGAAGATATTTTTATAATTGGACATGAAAAATAAAATCATTAACCAAGAATACTTTGCTCCTTAATTTAAAACCAGTTCACTTATTTCATAATCGCAAGTAACTACTGCATCTGAATAGGAATTGATAGTAACACGTATTTCACGGGATATTGTTTAAATATATAACACTCCGTCAGTGAAATATTTTCTTTTTATTTATCCTTCCTTGTCGAGTCTGCTCCAACCTGCTTCTGTACAATGCAGTAAAACTACAATATTCCAGTTCAGTTCCACCACTGGGGCTCTGGTGGGACTGAGCTGATTTTATGGACAATCATAGAGAAACATAGAAACATAGAGATTAGGTGCAGGAATAGGCCATTCGGCCCTTCGAGCCTGCACCGCCATTCAATATGATCATGGCTGATCATCCAACTCAGTATCCCGTACCTGCCTTCTCTCCATACCCCCTGATCCCCTTAGCCACAAGGGCCACATCTAACTCCCTCTTAAATATAGCCAATGAACTGGCCTCAACTACCCTCTGTGGCAGAGAGTTCCAGAGATTCACCACTCTCTGCGTGAAAAATGTTTTTCTCATTTCGGTTCTAAAGGATTTCCTCTCTATTCTTAAGCTGTGACCCCTTGTCCTGGACTTCCCCAACATCGAGAACAATCTTCCTGCATCTAGCCTGTCCAACCCCTTAAGAATTTTGTAAGTTTCTATAAGATCCCCCCTCAATCTCCTAAATTCTAGAGAGTATAAACCAAGTCTATCCAGTCTTTCTTCATAAGACAGTCCTGACATCCCAGGAATCAGTCTGGTGAACCTTCTCTGCACTCCCTCTATGGCAATAATGTCCTTCCTCAGATTTGGAGACCAAAACTGTACGCAATTCTCCAGGTGTCGTCTCACCAAGACCCTGTACAACTGCAGTAGAACCTCCCTGCTACTATACTCAAATCCTTTTGCTATGAAAGCTAACATACCATTCGCTTTCTTCACTGCCTGCTCGAAAGTTATTTCTAGTGATACACCAACATAGATTTAAAGCACTTTTTTTCGACGTTGTGCATTATTTTAATAATATTTTCAGTGAACAAGGTGAAAGGTCCCGACCCGAAACGTCACCTATTCTTTTTCTCCAGAGATGCTGCCTGGCCTGCTGAGTTACTCCAGCATTTTGTGTCTATCTTCGGTGTAAACAGTTCCTTCCTACACCTCCAATTTTTCAAATATTTAGATATAAGATTTAGTTTAGTTTACCTTCATTTATTATTATTGTCACGTGTATGGAGATACCATGAAAAGCATTTTGTTGCGTGCTATCCAGTCAGCAAAAAGCACAATCGAAAGCTCCTTGAGTCAAGACATGGGACAGTATACCTACGACAGTGGCGTCTAAAGCTGAGCGAAGGCAAAACAGTGTCAACAGCATTCCATCTAAACAACAAGGAAGCTAAGCGAGAGTTAGCTGTTTTCGTTAACAACAGGCACTTGGGTTTCCAACAAACACCCAGTTACCTCAGTGTAAACATAGAAATTAGAAACATAGAAAATAGGTGCAGGAGTAGGCCATTCGGCCCTTCGAGCCTGCACCGCCATTCAATATGATCATAGCTGATCATCCAACTCAGTATCCTGTACCTGCTTTCTCTCCATAGCCCCTGATCCCTTTAACCACAAGAGCCACATCTAACTCCCTTTTAAATATAGCCAATGAACTGGCCTCAACTACCTTCTGTGGCAGAGAATTCCAGAGATTCACCACTCTCTGTGTGAAAAATGTTTTTCTCATCTCGGTCCTAAAGGATTTCCCCCTTATCCTTAAACTGGGACCCCTTGTTCTGGACGTCTCCAACATCGAGAACAATCTTCCTGCATCTAGCCTGTCCAACCCCATGACAGCTGGACAGGTCACTTAAATTTCGTCAACACCTGGCTGGCCTCAGCGACAAAGTCATGGCATGTAGCGGCCTCATCCGACGCCTGACAGGAACAAGTAGGGGAGCCAGTCCATCAACTCTTCACACCTCTGCCTTAGCTCTTGTGTATGCCCCAGCTGAGTACTGTGCACCCATATGGAGTAGTAGTAGACATACTAGCCTGGTAGACACGAGCCTGAACAGCACCTTGCGAACCATCACTGGGTGCCTTCAGTACTCCAGTCGAGCAGCTCCCTATACTTGCAGGCATTCCGCCTGCAGGGATCCGGAGGCAAGCAGCAACTCTGGCACTATTTCGTCGTGCCATGGACCCAGATCACCTCCTCCATCAGGCTATCAGCAGAGAGCAGAGGCCATCCCGACTGAAGTCCCGTCACCCCCTTGCTCCACATGGAAAACATCTCCTAGCATCCATCCAGCCAACTGAGACAAAAGCACCCTGGATAGTCCACCAAGTGGTCACAGGAGTGGAAGGCAACCTCATCTCCATTACACAGCTACATCTCTTCACCAGATAAAAGCTGTCCAGGATCTGACCTCCCCGGAGGAGCACGGGTGAAGCTCAACAGACTTGGTACTGGAGTTGGGCGTTTCAATGCAGCATGTGCAGATGGGGACTCTGCCAGAGCCCAGCCTGTGAATGCAGAACAGACAGTCAACCATGTCATCTCTGGGTGCCCGCTCTACCACCCACCAAATGGACCTAAGGGCCTGGCAGACATTGACGCAGAGACAACCACCTGGCTGCTCAACACCCAGCTTGAGATCTAACTATTCCTTTGGTTTATGTTTCATTTGCAAGAAGAAGAAGAAGAAGAAGAAGAAGAATATAGCTATATTTAAGAGGGAGATAGATGTGGTCCTTGTGGCTAAAGGGATCAGGGAGTATGGAGAGGCAGGTACAGGATATTGTGTTGGATGATCAGCCATGATCATATTGAATGGCGGTGCAGGCTCGAAGGGCCGAATGGCGTACTCCTGCACTTATTTTCTATGTTTCTATGTTTCTAAGAAGAAGAAGCAAAAAGACTATACATGATTACAATCCAGCCATCCACAGTGTACAGATACAGGATAAGTATAATGAGGGTATAAAGGGTATAAAGATGATGAGAGTTTTACTTTAATTTATTTGATTCATTGAATCTTCATTATTTTAGTGTTGTAATGCAATTGCTCTTCCATGAATAAAGCATTAAATAAACCATGAGATAAATGCAATAAATAAACCAGTTAGACTTGTCAATCTGATGGATTAATTCAGCCAGATGTAAATGAAGGATGGAATTTGTTTACGAGGAGTGCAGCCTGCTGATTATGGCTGTGTGTGAACTGATGGTGTGAGTCTGGAGCGTCATTATTAACTGCAGACTGAAGTGGAGTGTCTGCCTGTTAATAGCAGTGTGAGAATGAAACATTGTTGTGAAAAGAGTGAATAATTTGCTGAAAGGAAATAATTACGACTTCTGAGGCAGTTTGGGTGCTGTCCGAAAAATGGACCAAAGAGATTAGATTGGTGGGGTTGCAAAAAAGACTGCTTTTGACAGCAGATACAGATGTTGTCATCTATCTTGCAATACTTTCACCTCTGGATTACCTTGACAATAAGACCACCTATGTCGGGATGCTATTCATTGCTGACAGTTCAGCATTCAACATGATATTCCAAATACACTAATTCCTAAAGTCCTGGATCTTGGCATTGGGATCACTACCTGAAACTGGTTTCTGGACTTCCTGACCAGCAGTTCTTAGTCAGTGGGAATTGATCATATAATTTCCTCCACCCTGACCCCCAACACTGGGTTGTGTGCTCAGTCCTGTGCTTCTCCCTGTGTGGATGAATATGACACCAACTTGATCTTTAAGTTTCCTAGATACCATTATTCGATCAACAGCAATGATCTGGCAGAGTATAGGGAAGAGATTGGGTACCTAGTGTCATGGTGTCAAATCAACAACCTAGCTCTTAATGTCAGGAAGACGAAGAGTTGGTTGTTGACCGAAGGAATTGAGGGAATGAACAGAGCAGGTGAAGAGATTGTTGACAACTTCATGTTTCCAGGCATCCATATCATCAATAACTTAGCCTGGTCCCTTCACACTGATGTGAATCAATATAGCTATATATTCACACACTGATGTGATTCAATATGATCAATGTGGTGATCAATAAATGACAATAAACTAATCTAAGACTTTGCCTCCATCACAGTGAGGAAGTGCTTGGTGAACTCACTGTGGTGGATGTTTAATTTGTGTTTATTGTATGTTTTGTTATTATTGATTCTGTGTATGACTGCAGGCAACATAATTTCGTTCAGACCGAAAGGTCTGAATGACAATAAAGGATCTATCTATCTATCTATCTAATCTGAGTCTGAAAATACCTGTCCTGCTGATTAAGGTATTGTTGTGATTTTGCAAGGACTACTTTGTTATATCACAAGGGCTACTTTGTTTGCCCGTGTAGCAACATGTATATGTGGGAATGATGTAATATGGGCAGGGCACTCTGGTTCCAAATGGCCGTGAATAAACAAAGCCTTGCTTTATGCTCAGCTACAAACTCCTAAATACGTGTACTTGTGGTCATTCCAGAGTCATAACAATGGTATAACAGATACCGGACCGCGAAGTACAACAGGTATCACTGTAATTTTTGATAATCTTCTCCACTATTTTAGTATAATCTACAAACTTACAATGTGGCACAGAGGCGCAGGGATAGAGTTGCTGCCTCACAGCGCCAGAGACCCAGGTTCAATCCTGACCTTGGGTACTGTCTGTACAGAGTTTGCATATTCTCCCTGTGACCACATGGGCTTTCTTTGGTTGCTCTGGTTTCCTCCCACACTCCAAAGACGTGCAGATTTGTAGGTGGATTGGCCTCTGTAAATTGCCCTAGTGTGTAGGATAGAACTGGAGTAAGGGTGATTGTTGGTTGGCATGGACTCGGTGGGCCAAAGGGCCTGTTTTCCACGCTGCATCTCTATACTAATTTGTAATTTGAAAATCACAAATGGGAGGCTGTTGGAAATCTGAAGGGCAGCACGGTGGCACAGCGGAAGAGTTGCTGCCTTATAGTGCTTGCAGCGCCAGAGACCCAGGTTCGATCACGACTACAGATGGTGTCTGTATGGAGTTTGTGCATTCTCCCCTTCACCATGTGGGTTTTCTCCAAGGTCTTTGGTTTCCTCCCACATTCCAAAGACGTACAGGTTTGAAGGTACAATGGCTTGATATAAGTGTAAATTGTCCCTCGTGTGTGTAGGATAGTGTTAATGTGCTGGGATCGCTGGTTGGTGTGCTGAAGGGCCTGTTTCCATGCTATAGCTCTAAATTAAACTATAGAAGGGAAGGTGGGCTAAGGAATGTCTGATCAAATTTATCCTAGACTATTTTGCATTTTTGTTGGATTCTGATGTTAATGGTCTGTTGGCTCTGGAGTGGATTTGTATGGACTGGAGGTAATGCAGCATGAACCAGAGCTGGTGGAGTGAATGGACTGGAATTGATGGGGTGATGGGGTAATGGAGTGTGTAGACCGAAGCTGGAGGAGTGTGTGGATTGGAGTTAGAACTATTAGGTCATTAAGTAATATAGCAAGGGAACTAGCCCTTTAAACCAACTCATCCATGCCAGCCAAATACCCAACTAAACTAGTCCCATTTTCCCACATTGTCGATTAGTGTGTTGATACTAAATATATTTTACCACACAGATTATGCTTGCTGCACATTCTTTATGTCACTCATACTACTGGTCCACCCACGGGCTTATTAGTGAGATCTCTCTCTCTCCAGTTAGACTACCTGAATGCATGAAGCCGAAAGCACCTTGTGTTTCCTCCGCAGAGTTGCTAATAAAAGACTATGGATTCTAATCACTGTGTGTGAGTCTGATCATTTCCTACATGATGTCAGAAGTGGGATTTTAATGCTAAATTACCAGTCACACTGACTTGTGACGCCTCACAGTACGGTTTAGGAGCAGCTTGCCTCCGAGATGATGGTAACAGCAACAGGCCTGTTGCCTAAGCTTCGTGCACCATGGCAGACACAGAATAACGCTACGCCCAGATTGAAAAGGAGCTGCTAGCGGTCGTTTTTGCATGCAAGAAGTTTAATAACTTTATCTTTGGGAAAACGGACATGATTGAAACTGACCATCAACCCCTGATCAGCTTCTTGAACAAACCAATACACGCCTCTCCAGGATTCCTTCAACGGATGTTGCTACAGCTTCAGAAGTATGACATTTTTCTAACCTACAAACATGGCAAAGACATGCACCTGGCTGACACCCTCTCACGTGATCCTCGAAAGACCTGCGAGGGTTCATCCACAACAGATGACGTTTTGTGGTAATGACTGTTTCCTTTATTCCCTCGTCCTGCTTGGAGGACCTGGTAGCCCACACTGCTGCTGACAATACCTTACGATCGCTCTCCTCTGTCATTAAGCGTGGTTGACCTGACAAGCTACCACTTCCACAAATTCAATCTACCACTTCCAGTTCCAGTTCAGCCCTTCTTTGCCGTTCATAATGAACTAGTACCACAAAATGGCATTATTGTAAAGGGCCACATAGCTGTAGTTCCTGCCTCTCTACACAGCAAGTATTTTGATGCTGTCCATGCGGGACACCCAGGCGCCAAAGCAACTGTCCTGTGAGTAACAAAACATGTTTTACTGGCCTGGCATGATCGATTACATTCACGAGAAAGTGGAATCCTGTGCAGTGTGCAACAGTTTGGCACCATATCAACAAAAGCAACCACTTCTCTCACACCCGGTCCCTGCTCTCCCGTGACAACTGACATATTTGAGTGGCATGACAAACAATAACTGGTTCTTGTCGACTCGATTTGACATTGATCTTCTTAGTAGCTCCACTTCTCTTGGGACAGCTGGAATGCCATTTCTCTAACCTCGGAGCTCCTTGTCAACTACTATCTGATAATGGCAGTCAATTTACCAGCCAGTACTTCAAAGACTTCGCTACATGCTGGGGTTTTGGTCACATCACCAGCAGCCCTGAGTATCCTCAGTTGAATTGACTAGTTGAACGTGTGGTCAGGAGTGCCAATTAATGGAACGGCCCCACAGAGCACAATCAGATGTGTACCTGGACCTGCTTAACTTGCGCAACATCTCGCGCGACCCAATATTGGGTTCACCAGCTCAGCGTCTGATGTCAAGGTGGACCCGAACCACATTGCCTGTGGCGAAACAGGCATTGGTACCGCATGTGTTCCCACCATCAGAAGTCCAGTCCAGTCTACAACAAAAGCGCGACATTCAGAAAGGGTGGTATTACAAAACGAGCAGACCACTTCCTCCACTAGCCGAGGGACAGGTGGTGCGTCTGCAAACCGACAAAGGTCACGACCGCATCAGTCTAATTTCTGGAACAGCCTTCGAGCCACATTCATACTTGGTCAATGCCGATGGCGTCACCTACAGACGTAATAGGCAACATACCCTGCCTGTGAATGAGCCAGCACCACCTCCGTACTATCCTGACCCCACAAGTGTACTTCCATCCACATCCAGTGACATTGGCTCAACTGCACCAGCACGACAACCCGTTTCTGATCTGGTTACTTTGCCGATGGCCACACCGCCTCCACCTGTGCCAAAATCTCCTGTTTCGTTCCCAGGAATGCCGTTTTAATCTCCAACACCTATTTCACCACCGAGCGTGTCCCCGGTGACGGGAGGAGATGCAGGACTGTACCGTACGCGTGCTGGTCATGTTTGTAAGCTCACCATAAAGTACTCGGGCTATGTTTGAACTTCCTCCTATTTATTGCCACAAAGTATGTGTGCTTTATATAATCAGCAGTATACATTTGCATTTAATTCTTTGTAATACTCAGTAGTTTTGCATTTGCATTTAATTCTTTCAGAGGGAGGATGTAGATTAGTGTGTCGATACTACATATATGTTACCACACAGATTATGCTTGCTGCACATTCCTTATGTCACTCATACTACTGGTCCGCACTAAGGCTTATTAGTAATCTCTCTCTCTCCAGTTAGAATACCTGAATGCATGGAGATGAAAGCACCTTGTGTTTCTTCCGCAGAGTTGATAATAAAAGACTATGGATTCTAATCACTATGTGTGAGTCTGATCATTTCCTTGGCACATTAAGCTTACATTCATCCTATCCTTTCCTATCCGTCTTCCTATCCAACTCTCTTAAATGTATCTTTATTGTAATTGCTGCAATCACTTTCTCTGACAACTCAGTCTATAAATGCATCATCACCTAGATGAAAAAAAACAGCCCCTCACCTTCTTAATAAATCCTTCCCCTCTCACCTGAAATCTTTGCCCTCTAGTTCTTGATTCGCCTTCCCTGAGAAAAAGACTGTGTTCACTCACCCATATCTATTCTCCACGTGATATTACACAAATACGGACCACATCTATGCTCCTCGTGATATTATATTATATCTCTACAATATCACCCTTCATCCTCATGCGCGTTAAAGTTTAATGTCCTAGCCTGCCCAACATCTCACTGTAACTCAGGCCCTAGAGATCTGGCAACATTTTTGTTAATTATCTTTGCAGTCTTTCCATTAATTATATCTTTCCAATAGTAGAGTAACCAAATCTAAACACAATATTTGAAGTGCAGCCTCGCCAATATGTTGTATAACATAACATCCCAACTCCCAAACACAATGCCCTGACTGATGTAAACCAACATGCCAAATATTTTCTTCACACCTTTTCTACCTTAACTACACTTTTAGGGAATGTTGCACACACTCCTAGACTCCCCTGTTCTACAACATACTCTTCAGGATCACACATTCACTATGAATGTCCTCTCTTCCCAACAGACTTCCCAACATGTAAACCTTACACATATCTGAATTAAACTCCTTTTCCCATTCTTTGGCCCATTTGACCAGCCGATCAAGATAATGCTGTAATTTTTGATAACCTTCTTCACTATTTTAGCATCATCTAGAAACTTACTAATCATGCCTTGTATTTAAGAAGGAACTGCAGATGCTGGAAAATCGAAGGTACACAAAAATGCTGGAGAAACTCAGCGAGTGCAGCAGCATCAATGGAGCGAAGGAAATAGGCAACATTTCGGGCCGAAACCCTTCTTCAGACTGATCATGCCTTGTACATTGTCATCCAAATTGTTGACATAGATGACAAATTGCAATGGGCCCAGCACCGATCCCCGAGGCACCCAATTTATCACAGGCCTCCAGTCCGAAAACAACTTGCAACTATCATACTATGCTTTCTATCATTAAGCCAATTATGCATTTAATTGGCAAACTCTCCCTGATCCAATGTGATCTGGCCTTCCAGAGCAGCTTGCCATGTGGGACTGGTGAAAAGCCTTGCAACAGTCCAAAAAGACAATCTCCACCATCCTGCCCTCATTTGGCTTCTTGGTGACCTCTTCATGACTCATGAGACATGATTTCCCACGCCCAAACCAATGCTAGCCATCCCTAATGAGTCATTTTCTATCAAATGCTGGTAAATCCCATCCCACGAAACCCCACCGTATTAACTTGCTTATGACTGATATCAGGCGAGCTGGCCTGTCCTTTCTGCTATTACAACCTTCCTGCCTTCTGGCTAAAGATGAAGCAAGCATCTCTGCAAGGGCCTCCTCAATTAATGAGGAGTGGACTGGAGTTGATGACGTATTGTATGAAGCTGATGGTATGCAGATCAGATCTGATGGTAGATGGACTAGAGTTGAGGGCGTGTAGTAGAGCAAACTCTGCGAAGACTGAAGTTGGTGGAGAGTGATCTGGAGTTCATGAAGAGTTGCATGAAGCTGATGTATGTGGACTAGATCTAATGGTGTATGGACTGGAGTTAATGGTGTGAGGAGTAGAGCAAACAGTGCGCAGACTAAGAATGGTGGAGAGTGGACTGGAGCTAAGAGTGTGTGGACTGGAGCTAAGAGTCTGTGGACTGGAATTGATGGTGTGTGGGTAGGAGCTGGTGAAGAGTGGACTAGAGTTGGACTCGAGTAGTGGACAAGGAATGGATGTTGTGTGGTGTGGGATTTCGTTGTCTCAATGCATTTCGTTGTCTCTGTACTGTACACTGACAATGACAATTAAATTGAATCTGAATCTGAATCTGAAAAGCCTGAACCACTTAGGCAACTTTTTAGACAACTGCAGGTGACTCTGCATTTGCCACATAGTCGCCACATGTTTGTGCGTAGTTGCCGGGGAGTCGCCTTCATGGTCATGAGGAGTTCCCACATTCTGAGAACTAGTTGTGGCCCCATTATAGTCACCGCAAATTTTTAAACATGTTGAAAAATTAGCGGCGACCAAAATGAAGCCGCCGTGACAGAGTAGCGAGAATTCTCGTGCCGTAGGTGGGTCGCCAGGAGGTCCTAGTGGGTTGCCAAGAGGTCGAAGGTTCTTCTAGGTTGTAGCTGGTGCTGACCGGTGAATTTCATTGGTTCATTGGGGAAAAACCGTAAGCAGTAGTTTTCAGAACCAAGGACGACCGACCGGTAATGTTAAGGGCCTGTCCCACTTGGGCGACTTTTTAGGCGAGTGCAGGAGACTCTGCGCTTGCCACATGATCGCCACATGTTCGCTGGTGGTCTCTGGTGAGTCTCCTTCATGGTCGCGAGGAGTTCCCGCATTCTGGGAACGAGTCGCGGCCTCAGTATGGTCGCCACAAATTTTTCAACATGTTGAAAAACTTTCTGCGACCAAAACTTGGTCGCCATGGAGAAAATCGATATCTTTGTAATCGTAGGTGCAGTTGTAGTGGGGTCGCCATGTAGTTATAGGTAGTCGAGCTAGTCGTAGGTAGTTTTAGTTAATTGCCTTTGCTGACTGGGCATTTTCATTGGTTCATTGGGGGAAAAGAAAACGTAAGCACGAGTTTTCTGAACCAAGGAGAGGCGACCGGTAATGTTAAATGCCTGCCGAACTTCACAGCTGTGTATCTTTAGCTTCTTAAAAGTTGTCTGGCTTCAAAAGTTGTCCCAGTCTTCCCCCCTTCTCCCCCCTCTCCTCTCCCCCCCCCCCCCCCCCTCTTCCGCGACCCCCCCCTCTTTTAAAGGACTTATCGTACACTGTGCTTTAGCTGTCTCAATTACAGCGCCAACCTTCCTGTTCATTGTGGTGTGTGTCTGTATCACCTTGGCTTTGCACCGTGTGAATTTTACTCAGACAGCGCTCCCCGTGCTTGCCCTGTCACTGTGTGTGTGTGTGTGTGTGTGTGTGTGTGTGTGTGTGTGTGTGTGTGTGTGTGTGTGTGTGTGTGTGTGTGTGTGTGTGTGTGTGTGTGTGTGTGTGTGTGTCCCACTCTGATAGTTGCAGTTCCAGTTGCCGGCAGTCGCCTGAAAAATCGCCTAAGTGGGACAGACCAAGTGTTGGGTTTGTGGTTCTGGTGAAATTCCTTGTTGCATTACTGATGTCTGAGCTGCAGATGGTGCCCTGTGCACTTCTCATGGCTCATGGTACGGCACAGAAACACCAGAGAATAGCATAATTACTTGAATGTTTTTACACGTTAACAATATTTCCTCTGTATGAAGTACCATGGAAAGGGGAGAATGCATCATTGGATCATGAAGCTTTAGTCTTGTATTCTATTCATTGCCTGGTGAATATCAAATTTTGTTAACACAAATCCAGAACACCTTCCTTCCAGAATATGATTCAACTTGAGCAGATATTTATCTTCAGGTGCGTATCTCCTTCTGGAGAGCCACTCTGGTGATTAAGAAAATGGATTGCAGAACATTGTCTTAGTACTTAATAACAACTTAATGACAACAGGACATAGATCAGTTCGAGAAATGGGTGGAGCAATAGTAGACAGAGCTGAATCCAAATAAGTGTGAGGTGTTGCACCTGTGAGAGATCGAATGCAAGTGGAAAGTATACAGGAAATGCCAGGATACAGGACCACAAATGTACAGAGGGATCCTGAGGTACAAAAGACCACTATGTGTTGGAGTAACTCAGCACATCAGGCAGCATCTCTGGACAACATGGATAGGTGACGTTTCGGCTCAAGTAACTTTTTCAGGGTCTGAGGAACCACTTTGTGTCCTGTCGTGTAATATCCAGCATCTGCAATTCCTTGTTTCTACATTAGTTCCCGGGGTGCAAGTCCATACCTCCCTGAAAGTGGCAACAGAAATAGATAGGGTGGTAATGAAACATACTGCACATTTAGGATGATGTGAAATAAAACCGGGAAGTCAGCTTACAACTTCATAGAACCTCGCTTAGGCCACATTTGTAGTATTGCGTGCAGTTCTAATTACACAGCTACAGGAAGGACAAGACTAAATGGGACCTGTTGGGTCCCATGTTCACACCGGACTGAACATGGGACCCAACAGGTCTTTCATTAAGTCGAAGGGACTGCTTTCCAGAGGGCGAATATGGACATTGTGAGCCAAATGGATTATTGGGCTGGCAGCTCAGTCACTCAGGGCTGGTGGGCTGGCAGTTCACTCACTTGAAATTCCAAATTCAATTCTATAGCATTTCAAGCAGAGTGCAGGCCACCAAATTCAATTTCATAGCATTTAAAGCAGAGTGCAGGCCACCAAATTCAATTTCATAGCATTTCAAGCAGAGTGCAGGCCACCAAATTCAATTTCATAGCATTTCAAGCAGAGTGTCGGCCACCAAATTGACAAACAACTCATTGCATTGTCATTAAGGGCTAACAAATCATTTATTGCAAGTATATTGCAGACTCACAGTTCAGTTGATTCACAGCTTAGAATCACAGTCTTGGCCTCTCCCTCGCAATCTTCCAGAGTGACTGACTCAAGTCCAGACATCTGGGGTTTTATAGTCCTGCCCCCCCCCCCTCCCCCCCCCCCCGGAGAGCATCACCTTCATGGCGGTACTTTCATCGTGGTGATTGACAGGCGAGAAGACCAATCAGCTGATCTCAAGATTTTTTTAAACACTCATAACTGTTTTATTTTTCATCGATCAGAAAAATGCTCAGGACTGCCTCAGCCCTCAGCGGATGAGGACTGCGAGTAAGATGTCTAAAAATCACAGTGATATATGGTAGCGTTTTTTCTAAAATCAATATACAACGCAGACAAGAAGTGGTCAAGATGAGACTTTTAGTTATATAGATGTCATTAAGCTGGAAGGGGTACAGAAAAGACTCCTGAGGATATAAATGAGACTGGAGGGGCTGGGTTCTAAAGAATGGGTGGATAGGCTGGTACCTATTTCCCTAGACCATAGAAGGTTGAGGGGTGACCTTAAATCTTCAGTGCTGTGGATAAGGTGGATTGTCACAGTCATCATTCCAGGGTAGCAAAGTCTAAAACTAGAGGGACGATGGTTTGACAGACAATTGAATGGGGGCAACAGCTACAATGGGCCTTTGTCATCAGTTGAGGTTGGGACTGTGAAATGGCTCAAAAACCTGATGACTTGCAGCAGGTACTTTCGCAATGTTTAAGAAACACAGACAGGTACATGGATAATGTAGGTTTAATGGACTAAACGCAGTCAGGTGAGACTAGTGTGGATGGAGCATGTTGGTCTGCGTGGCAAGTTGGGCCAAATGGCCATTTCCATGCCGTATGACCCTATGACTATAACTCTAGAGGGCATAGGTTTAGTGTGAGAGGGGAAAGAATCAAAAATGATCCGAGGGGAACTTTTTCACACAGGATATAGTGGTTATGTGGAATGAGCTTCCAGAGGCAGTGACAGGGAAAATTATACCATTTAAAAGATATTGAGATAGGTACATGGATATGAAAACATTAGAAGAGTATGGGCCAAATGCAAGCAAATGGGATTAGCTCAGATAGACATCTTAGTTGGCATGGATGAGTTGGGCTGAAGGGGCTGTTACTATGCTATCCCACTCTATCGTTATGATGCTGGGAGTCTTAATGCTTCACATCTGAGACCCTTTGTCAAAGGCTATGGGAGCTGGCACAGAAGAAAAGATAAGAATTGGGGCAGATCAGCCATGATCATATTGAATGGTAGACACATTTGAGGGCTTCAGTGGCCTAGTCCTGGCCCTCTTTTTCAGATATTCATGGGGTTGACAACGGCCTGGTAAACTATTCAATTGAAAGGCAATTAGGGTAGTTGACTAACTTGTTGTCTTGCTAGAAAAAACAATACATTTTAAAAATCCTATTTGAGTGTACAGTCCCTCCCAGATCACCACGAGAATTAACACAATTGTGCAAATGTCTACACAAAGTAGTGCTCTGTTGTTTTGCACTGATCCTAGCACAAAACACAACCTGAAATTTGTAGATTTTGCTAATGCATGGTTGCCTTGCTTGCTGTTGCATTAGAACGCTTAACCTCTGCATGCATTTGCATTACAGAGCACCTTAGGGTGCCACGGAGTGAAGGAAAACCACAGGAGTGAAGAGCGTGCGTGCAGAGTTGCCCAGTCGGCCCTTCAACCCTGCCCCACCATTCAATATGTCCATGGCTCAGCTGCCCCAGGGGAACTGCCACTGAATAGGACTCTTCTTCTGTGCCAGATTCCCATAATCCTCAATACCTCAAACTCTCTTTTTTCTTTATGTCTCACATTCAAATATCAAATGATCTGACCACCGGCATCTTCAGAGGCAGAGAATTCCAGTGATTCAAGTGGAAGGAATTTTTACGTATTTCTAAATGACCGGCACCTTATCCTGCAATTACATCCTCTTGTTCACCAGTGAGAACATCTCAGCATCTACCCCAACAAGCACCTTAGGACCTTATAGGTTGGAATCAGGTCCCCATCTTTCTTCTCAGCTCCAAACAATACAAACTGGCTGGCCTCCCTTGATCGGACAACTCTCAACTCTGGAATTAGTCTGGACTTAATCTCCTCTGGACGGATGCTACTGCATCCATTTTTTGTGGGTAAGGAGATTATAACTGTGCAAACCTTGTGGGTCCGGACACCCCTTAATGATTGGTCCAACTTGTTCTACTCATCTGCCCTGTGTAGTCCTGAACCAACGTGAAATGCATGCTGACTGCGGACACAGAGGTCCCAATGTGCAACTGATCTGAAGAGAGAGGCTGCGATCAATGAGGGGAGCTCCAGTGAATCATTTTACACAAAAATGGTGGTAGCTGTGCGGAGGATAATGCTGACCCTTTAATTGTCTGACAAAACCTTCACCGAGTTCTCTTACTATCTCTGTGAATGAGGAGCAAAATTTGTAGGAGTCGGGCCAAGATTAATATCTTAGCACACTTTCCCAGTGGTTGAAACTCCCCACAGAAATGTGTAGGAAGGAACTGCAGAATCTGATTTAAATCGACGATAGACACTAAATATGCTGCAGTAACTCAGCGGGACAGGCAGCATCTCTGGAGAGAAGGAATGGGTGACGTTTCGGGTCAAAACCCTTCTTTAGTCTGAAGAAAGGTCTCAACCCA
Organism: Leucoraja erinaceus; assembly: GCF_028641065.1. Lineage (NCBI taxonomy): Eukaryota > Metazoa > Chordata > Chondrichthyes > Rajiformes > Rajidae > Leucoraja > Leucoraja erinaceus. The sequence continues at coordinate 20,592,598 of NC_073384.1, read as the reverse complement.
AAATGTTACCCATTCCCTCTCTCCAGAGATGCTACCTGTCTTGCTGAGATTCGAGCATTTTGATTCTATCTGTCTATCTCCTCACAAAAATGACTGTTCATGCGATCTAACCCATTGTTATGTGCAATTTATGCATTATCCTTAATATTTTTCCTGTCATTGGATCTGTCTAAACTTGTTCTCCAGATCCATTCTGAAACACAAAGGGAAAAGGGCTTAAGTATCATGGAAGATTTCAACCAGAAATATTGACAGTTCCTTTCCCCTCACAGAGGCTGATTGAACCACTGATTTCCTCCAGCAGTTTTTTTGTTTCAATACCATGGCAGTCCACCAAGCTACCTTTCAAAAATGATTGGGTTGGTTTAGTATTATTCTCATTTCAAATTGAGTCTTGTTTATTGTTATATGTACAAGTACGGTGAGGTACAGGTAATGTAAATCTTGCTTGCAGCAGCATCACGGACAGATAGACACAAACACATTACAAAATAAATTATACATAAATGTATATACTAAAAGTCTCAGTGTGTGTGTGTGTGTGTGTGTGTGTGTGTGTGTGTGTGTGTGTGTGTGTGTGTGTGTGTGTGTGTGTGTGTGTGTGTGTGTGTGTGTGTGTGTGTGTGTGTGTGTGTGTGTGTGTGTGTGTGTGTGTGTGTGTGTATTTTTTGTATCTTCTTCAAAATGCTACGTGCTAGCGCTTACATTTTTACATATGCGGTTGCATCTCCTAGACTGAGGAACAGCATCCCTCATCCCATCAGAACTGCCCCCTCCATCGACTCCTTTAAGTCGAGACTTAAAACTTATCTTTACTCTCAAGCTTTTCTTGACGTCCTCTGATGGAGGGCTATATGTATGTATTTATGTATGTACTTATTCTATGAACCAATGCTATATAACATTAGTACCTCACCAATTGTAAAGCACTTTGGCCAACGAACGCTGTTTTTTAAATGTGCTATATAAATAAACGTGACTTGACTTGACTTGAATTGTGCCTATCTTCAATGGTATTCATCTTTAGCCAGCTGATTTGCTGCAGTTCCTTCAGACTGCTTTTAACTAGTTGAATAATATTAAGACAATCTTCCCTACAGAGCATTACCCCTCTTCCAGCCTTCGCTTTCACTTAACCCAAATGCGCTCATCCATCAAGCTCAGGGGATGTAGATAGAACCCACTTCAACATCCATATGAAATGTTAAACCATTAGCTCTCTCAAGTGGACGCACAAGATCTGATTAACACCATTTGAAGAGTAGCAGGGGAGTTATCCCTGAGGTCCTGATGAATAATTACGCTCAACTACACAAACTAACTTTATTTCATTGTCGTCTGTGCAAGTTTGTTGTTGGAAATTGCTCTTGCCATTCCTGCGTTATATTAATTGCCCACAGATTGCGTTTGGGCATTCTGAGGTTATATACAGTAGTCATTACACGGGAACAGTCCTTTCAGTCCAACACATCCATGCCAATGAAGTTGCCTAACTAAGCTAATGTGACTTGTCTAAGTCAGGTCCACATCCCTCCAAACCTTTCCTGTCCATACAACAACATTTAAAATATATTTGAACAGGTATATAGATAGGAAAGGTTTAATGGGGTATGGGTCAAACTAGATATGCATCTTGATCGCCTATAGCCAAGATTGATCCTCTTATGAGTTGGTATATGGAACGAATTGCCAGGGGCAACAGAGAATGGATTCATTATGACATTTAAAAGTCACTTGCACAGGTACGTGGAATCATAAAGTTAAAGAGTCACAGAGCACAGAAACAGGCCCTTTAGCCCAGGGTAAAGGGCCTGTTTCTGTGTTCTGTGACTCTTTAACTTTATGATTCCACGTACCTGTGCAAGTGACTTTTAAATGTCATAATGAATCCATTCTCTGTTGCCCCTGGCAACTCGTTCCATATACCAACTCATAAGAGGATCAATCTTCCTTTCATAATCCCATATCACCTTACTGGGTAATACCTGCCCCGTGCTTCCATTAAACTGGGTTTAGGGTTCTGGCAACTTTTGGGGAACGTACGAAAAAACTGAAAGAACTCTCATTTACAAATTAACAACTCTCCAAATGGTCTCAACTTAGAGCAACTGGGAGTAATAGAGCTAGTCCATTCCTGTTCTTTGTGGTGTGGTTTCTAGCTGCTTGAAGCTTGAGGCCCTTTGGGGAAGAGAAATACTCGGATGCAAATAATTCTAGGAATGATAACAAGTAGCACTATTATATTTTATATTGATCAAACATGATAAAGTGCAAATATTCCTCCAGCTCTTTTTGGTTTGCAATAGGTAGACTGAAGGATAAGATACAGTGTGAAGAATATAGTTATTTTTTTGGAGATACAGCGACGATGGAGCCTTGGCGGCGGTGAAGCCTCGCGGCAGCGGCGATACCTCACGGGTTGACCCGTGGTTGATGGGGAATGAGAGCATGGAAGGTCACCGTGAGGGGGGAGGGGAAGAACAATGGACTGGAGTTTTACATGATCAAAGTGATAAAAATATTCGGGGTTTGCATAGGGGGGATAAGATACAGTGTGAAGAATATATAGGGAGAACACGACGATGGACAATGGCGGACCCGCGGCGCGGCGATACCTCACGGAGGAAGAACTGTTGGCGTGGGGGGGGGGGGGGGGGGGGGGACAATGGGGGGGGGGAGGAACTGTTAGATGGGGGGGGGCACAGAAGGTGGAGCCGGCGTGCTTTGTTACTTTGCCATTGCCTGTAGGTGGCTGCTATTGGTAAACATTGGGTATGCAGGCAAAGAATCTCACTGTGCCTAGTCACATGTCACAATGAAGTATTTCTACTCCTGTTCCTAAACAGGCTCTTCAGACCACAATTTTATAAACATTTATAAGATCAACTCTCAGCTGCCTACATTGAAGAGAGAATAAGCCAGCCATCCGTTCCGTATGTTCATGTCATAGGAGCAGAAGTAGGTCATTTGGCCCATCGAGTCTACACCGTCATTCAGTCATGGTGGTTCTATCTTTCCTTCTCAGCCCCATTCTCCTGCCTTCTCCCCATAACCCCTGACATCCTTACTAATCAAGAATCTATCAATCTCCGCCTTAAAAATACACAAAGACTTGGCCCCTACAGCCTCAATTCAATCCTGGTGAATCTCTTCTATTTTTCTTCCTCAGCATTCAATAATGTACTCATTGCTGTCTGGTGTTGCTGTAAAGTAGCTATAAAGGAAGCTGAGTAAACTACTTCTTTGCATTTCTTTCTGACTGGAGACAAACGTGGGTGAGGCCACACTTGCAGTATTGTGTGCAGTTCTGGTTGCCACAACATGGGAAGGTTGTGATTAAGTTAGAGGGTACAGAATAGATTTGCAAGGATGATGATGGGAATAGTGGGCTTGAGTAAATTAGTGATGCTGGCTCCTGGAACAAAGAAGTCTGATATCTGGCATGATAGAGATATATAAAATTACTAGACTAAGAGGGACCGGTTGGATCCCAGGTTCACACGGGAAGGCTGGTTCCCCAATGCAATATTCCACTTCTCCACCAATTCCAATATTGGTGGCCAGTGGGGGTTCTGGAGTGCTAGCATGGGTGTTGTGGGTCAAGTCAAGTCAAGCACAGTGAGTGCAGGGTCAACAATCCATTTCATGTCAAGTCAATCCATTTCAAGTCAAGTCAAGTCAAGCACAGGGCAGGCGGGGCCAGCCAAAAATACAATCCATTTGCTTTAATTTCAGGTGTGCTCAATCAAACCAAAGGCAAAGCAAAAGCAAAAGCACAGGGCAGGCCAAACAACTCATTTCATTTCATTAAGGGCTAACAAAGCATTTACTGCAAGCATATTAAGGGTTAACAAATCATCATTCATTGCAAGCACTTTGCTGGCTAACAAATCATTTATGCAAGCACATTAAGGGTTAACAAATCATCATTCATTGCAAGCACATTACTGGCTAACAAATCGTTTATTGCAAGCATGGTTAACCACATAAAGCGCATAAAGAGTAGACTCACAGTTCAGTAGACTCACAGCTGAATCACAGTTGTGGCCTCACCCTCATGATCTTTCAGAGTGACTGACTCACATCCAGGTATCTGGGGTTTTATAGTCCTGCCCTCCCCCCAGAAGAGGCATTACCTTCATCATGGTGATTGACAGGCGAGAGGACCAATCAGCTGATCTCAAGATTTTTTAAACACTCATAATTTTTTTATTTTTCAGCAATCGGAAAAATCCTCGGGGCTGCCTCCGCGGAGGAGGTCTGTGAGTAAGATGGCCAAAAATCATATCGATATAGGGTAGCGTTTTTTCTAAAATCAATATACAGCGCAGACAGGAAGTGGTCAAGATGAGACTTTTAATAATATAGATGAGTGACATAGTAGATATCCAGAGTTTCCCATATTAGGGCTGATTAAAAACTGGTTTAAAGACAATTTGAGGGATAAATTGTACATACAAAGAGTAGTTGAATTGAATTGAATTGAATTGAATTGAATCCTTTATTTGTCATTCAGACCTTTCGGTCTGAACGAAATGTCGTTGCCTGCAGCCAGACATGTAATAATAAACAACACACAATAAACACAAATTAACATCCACCACAGTGAGTTCACCAAGCACCTCCTCACTGTGATGGAGGCAAACGTCTTAGGGTTACTGTCTCTTCCCTCCTCGTCTCCCTCTGCGCTGAGGCGATACCCCACCGGGCGATGGTAAGTCAGTCCCGCAGTTCAAGCTCCGCGGCCCGGGGGTGGTCGAAGCTGCCGCCCTCCAGTCCAGCGGACGCAGCTGTTGCCACGGGAGCTCCGGAAAACAGGCATCAACCTGTGACCCGCGATCTCCCGATGATGTCATCCACTGGCCCGCGGCCGAGCCCCGGATTCAGGTCGCCGCCGCCTCAGCCACCGGAGCACCGTCTCCGCCCCGCATCGGGCTGCCCACACGGGAGCGCCTCAGCCCCGCACCGGGCCGCCCACATGGGAGTGCCTTCCAGCTGGGAGCCGGGCCGCCCACGCGGGAGCGCCTTCCAGCCCCGCACCGGGCCGCCCACACGGGACCGCCTTCCAGCCCCGCACCGGGCCGCCCACATGGAAGCGCCTTCCAGCCCCGCACGGGGCCGCCCACATGGGAGCGCCTTTCAGCCCCGCACCGGGCCGCCCACACGGGACCGCCTTCCAGCCCCGCACCGGGCCACCCACACGGGAGCACCTTCCAGCCGGGAGCTGGGCCACCCTCACAGGAGTGTCTCAGCCCCGCGCTGTCACCCTCAACACCTCACCAGAGCGTCGTGTCGTGCCGCTGCCCGAACGCCGCCGCAGCTTGAAGACGGCCAGCCTCGCGTTGGCAAGTCCTGGCTGCCTCTACCTCCGGATCCTCGAGGTTGGTCGCAGGTTGGAGTCCGCCAGCTCTGCCATTAGGCCTCAACTCAGACGGGGGGGGGGGGGGGAGAGAAGGGGGATATGACAAGAACGTCGCATTCCCCCGAAGGGAGAGACAGAAAGCCCTGTTTCACCCCCCCCCCCCCCCCACACATAACACAACCTAATAACCAAAAGTTTAACTGAACAAGACAAAAAAACAACACAAAAAATTAAAAACAGACAGACTGCAGGCAAGCCGCAGCCGTTTCACAGCGCCACCACTTCCGAATTGAATTCAATACTTTATTGTCACACGTGACAAGTCACAGGGAAATTCTTTGCTTGCATACATTTCCAAGGCAATTGGCATTAGAATACAATACAATAATTACTTTGTAATGCAAATAGACACCCCTAAAGGGCGCTTTCAAAATCAAGAATCCCCCACCTGTGCCAGTTCTCTCCTATGTTCTTCCCCCCTCCATCGTGGCGGTCCCGCCCACCCCGGGCCCTCCATTGTGCAATGTTCCGCCCCCCCCCCCCCATCACGGCGGTCCCCCACAAGTTGGGTCCTCCATTGTGCATTGTTCCCCCCCTCCCACTTTAAGGAGGTCCCCCCCATGCCAGGTCCTCCTTTGTTCCTTCCCTCTGCAGCGGCGTCCTCACTTCCACATGGTCCGTCCTCGTCCGTCGGTCAGCATAATCATCGGCCGCCGCACTGACCTCCCCACTGTTGCTGCCAGGTCAGTGTTGACATCTGGAATAAGCTGCCAGAGAAAGAGGTGGAGGCAGGAATAGTAACAACATTTGTCTGGGTAGGTAGGTGAATGAGCAGGACATAGGGGGATACGGAATTAATGCAGGTAAGAGGGCTTAGTGTAGATAGGCAAGATCGTCGGCCTAGTTGCAATGGGCTGAATGGCCTATTTTTATGCTGTGCTATATACCATAACTCATGCTCTGTGATTGGGAAGGAACGTGATGCCCTCCCTGGTCAAGTAGCTGCCCATGGCGAGATGTGGAGGGTGGCCCTTAGCCACAGGGGTCATGCTTGTGGCATCTATAGAACATTGTCCTCACACAGGTTACGCGTGTGGTGTGGGGATGGGGGGTTGTGTACCAGTTGGAACTTTTTCAAAGTTAAACAAGACTTGGAAACTCTCGCCATTCGAGTAAACTGACTTTGGATTCACTCGCAGGCCCAGTCATCTGATCTGCTTTATGATTTTTCCACTGAATTCCTTCCCCAGTTCTTGTAAAAACACTCTGAAGTAATTTATGCCTCAAGGGTAGGAATAATTAGCCCAGAATGTCCATTAAATGCTGCAGACATTAAAGTTTTCTTTTCTTGTTTTTAAATTCCCTGCAATAATCGTGAGAGGCGATTGTTTTAAAACATTCAATGCCACAGCCTTAATGAAGAGCAGGTTGGCATCACACAGAACGTTGCTTAATGGTGTCTCATCGGAGAAAACTTACATTGTCTGGAATCGGGATGAGGAATTATTCTGCATTTCTTCGTTTTTTTTATTAAGCCGAGGATTATTTATTTTTACAGTTTAAACTCTCTTTGTTTCCATGACGTTGATGCACATATGTTGCTGATTGTAGAAACAGACTTGTTGTAAATGTCTTTGGCATGAGATGTGGCCTAATCACTAGCAGGTCTTACATCCTCAGTCAGCACGCGCTCGGAAACCTGGATGATACTTTCTTCTGCTCTCGGCAGTGGAAACGTCCTAGATTAGACAGCAGAACATTCAGTTATACAACAGCCAGCACTCGCTGAGGCTAATACCACACAGGGCTACTCGACTGGCAACCCACCCATCCCTCAGGGCATCCTCTTACCCCCACCATCAGTGCACCAGAACCACCGTGTGTGTGTCATCTTTTCTTTGGATGTCGCCGATAAGGCCAGCATTTAATGCCCATCCTGAAAAGCAATTGAGAAGATGTTGTTGAGCCATCTTCTTGAACCACTGCTGTCCTTTGGATGAAGATGTTCCTCTTGGGAATGTAGTTCTGGGATTTAGGCCTGACAACGGAACAGCAATATATTTCCAACTCACACCAAGTTTATACTTGGAGGGGAGTCCCATTCACTCACTGCCCTTGCCCTTCCTGTTGGAGGAGATAATGAGTTTGCAGTATGCTGCTGGACTATCCAGGGCAGGTAACCACATTTTATTGTGTACACACTGCGGCCAATGTGCGCCAATGCATGAATATTTTATCATCACATGTGACAAGTCACGGTGAAATTCTTTGTTTGCATACCCAAGTTATGCAAATAGTCGCCCATAAAGGGCACTTACAAAGTTACAAAGTACCCCCGAGGCAGGTCCCCCTTTGTTCTCCCTTCCGCCCACTCACTCCTCATGGCAGTCCCTCCCCATGCCGGGTCCTCCATTGTTTTTCCTCCTCCATCACGGCGGTCCCCCCACAACGGGTCCTCCTTTGTTCCTTCCCCAGCAGCGGCATTCTCACTTCCACATGTCCCTCCTCATCCGTTGGTCAACCTCTCCTATCGCTGTTGGGTCCTCTCCAGACATCTCCGAGGCACCGACCTGGGCCCCAGCCGCGGGCTCCGCAGACCCAGACTCCGTCGACCGCAGGCTTCGTCGACTCGCAAGGTTCCACCTCTGACCCACGAGGCTCAGGCCCGCGAGGCTCCAACCTGCGAGATTCCAGCCTCGGCTTCTCCGTGGCCCTACGGAAGGCATCTGCCACAGTGGATCTCTGGAAGACGCCAATGGTAAAGGGAATGATTGTTTGGTGTGGTGGATGGTGTACTAATCGGGTAGATCGCAAGTGGAGAATATTCCATCACAAGAGACAGAGTTAACATGATAGAGGTTTATAAAATTATGAGAAACACAAATGGGATAGATAGCCAGTCTGTTTCTCATGTAGGGGTGTCTAAAACATAAGACGAGTGTGAGGAGGTTTAAAGGGGATTTCAACGGTAATTCTTTTCACACAAAGAGTAGTTGGTATTTGCAATGAGCTGCCAGAGGAGATGGTGGAGGCAGGAACATTAATGATATTTAAGAGGCATTGGTATTTGAATAAGGACATAGAGGGATATGGAATTGATGCGAGAAAATGGGGGTAAATACAGGAGGCAGGATGGTCAGCATAGGATCAATGGATGAAGGCTGAAGGGAATTGTACAGCATAGAATTGATGTACAATTCTATGACACTATGACTTCTGATTTGCATTTTGTAGATGGTTCTAGGAGGTCAGAAGGTGCATCACTTGTTGCATAATACCCATCCTCTGACCTCTGTAGCCCTAGTATTATACGTCTGGTCCAATTGAATGTCAAGTCAATGGTGACACCCAAAGTGTTAATGGTGGGAGTTGGGGATTGGGGTGGGGATATTTGGTAATAGCAATGCCATACAATATCATAGGTAATTGGTAGATTCTATGCTTTTGGAAATGGGCATTACCTGACATTTTTGTGTCATGAAAGTTGCTTGCAACCTAGCAGTCTCCGTCTGAATGTTGTTCAGGTTTTGCTGTGGGAGCTGCTGAGAAGTCGTGAACACAATTAGAGTCAAAGTTGTCATAGTGTGATACAGTGATATTGTGTGGAAACAGGCACTTTGGCCTAACTTGTCCACAACAGCCAACATGTCCCAGCCTACACAACCTCTGCCTATACTGTAGCTCAGACCCTCTAGCCCTGGCAACAGCCTTGTAAATTTTCTCGGTACCCTTTCCAGCTTGATAACATCTTTCCTATAACACAGTGTCCAGAATGGAACACAATACTCTAAACGTGGCCTCACCAACATCTTATACAACTGCAACATTACCTCCCAACTTCTAAACGATACTCTGGCTGATGAAGGCCAATGTGCCAAAAGCCTTTTTGAACACCCGATCTACCAGCAACTCCACCTTCTGGGAGCTATGCACCTGCACTCCTACATCCCTTCTGCTTTACAACACTCCCCAGAGCCCTACCATTCACTGTGTAGGCCCTGCCCATGTTAGACTTGAACATCGTGCAATCAATAGTCAATAGTCAATAGTCTATTTAATTGTCATTTGGACCCCTGGAGGTCCAAATAAAATGCTGTTTCTGCAGCCATACATTACACACAAATAGACCCCAGACACAACATAATTACATTTTACATAAACATCCATCACATAGTTGTGATGGAAGGCCAAAAAAACTTATCTCTCCACTCCACTCTCCCCCCCCCCCCCCGATATCAGAGTCAAAGTCAAAGCCCCCGGCTGGCGATGGCGATTGTCCCGCAGCCATTAAAGCCACGCCGGGTGGTGCGAGGTCGCACACCAGGTCTTGGTGTTGGAGCCCCCGGGGCAGTGGTGTTAGGCCCCGCTCCAGGAGCTCTTCAACCCCGCAACTCGGGCGGGAGAAGTCGCCGTTGCAGGAGCCCCGAAAAGCGGTCTCCCTCCAGGGATCCGCGGGCTCCCGGTGCCGCCGTCCGCAGACCCGCAGTAGCAGCCTGCCTTCGCATCAGCAGCAGCAGCAGCAGCAGCAGCGGCATCGGCAGCAGCAGCAGCAGCAGCAGCAGCAGCGGCAGCGGCAGCGCTCCTCCACCGCTCCACCCGCTCCGGTCTCGGCCAGCTCCGCGTCGGCACCAGAGTCCCCGGCTTCTTCCTGTTGGAGGCCGCTCCTCGTTGCGGCCCCAACGACAACTGAGACCCGACGAGAAAAGGTCGGGTCTCCAGTGCAGGGAGAGATTCAAAAGTTTCCCCCCCCCCTCCCACACACACACCCCAACATAAAATAACAAAAACTACATAAAAACACAGACAAAAAATAATAAAAACGCGGACAGGCTGCAGAGGCCGCTGCTGACCAGAGTCGCGCCGCCTACCGGATCATCCCCACTTCTGACTGTGTGGAGGATGGAAGCAGCTGAAGGGGGACACAGCGGTGCAGCTTTAGAGTTGCCACCTTACAATGCCAGGGACTTGGGTTTGAATGTCGGCGCACATGCATGGAAGCTAACCATTCAGGATGGTTCAGTAGTGTCATTGTTTGTGACCAGGCCCATCACTGTGGTGCCATCTGCAAAAATTATAGATGAAGTTAGAGCCAAAATGTGGCCGCAACACCGTGCGTGTATAGGGAGTGTAGTACATGACTAAGAACACATGCTAAAGCCACATACTGTAGTAGCTGGGGAACTTAAATTTGGGTAATTAAATAAACCTGGAGTTTCAAAGGAAAAGTTCTGGCGATAGTCAACATGAAACAACTAGGTTGTAGAAAAACCTAGATCACCAAGGTCCTCAGCAAAGGAAATCCACCATCTCAACCCAATCTGTCCTGTGTGCAACACCAGACCCACCAAGAGAGGCGACAGGCTTAACCGCTTCATGAGTCTGAAGGCAATTAGGGTTGGAAAATAAATGGCAGCATTGCCAGAGACATCCTGAGAATATATAAATCTGGAGACAGGAGATCCGCTTCCAGCATACCATCTGGAGTAATTGAATTCACCATGATTAGCAGTAATGACTGTGGAGCCATTTACAGTAACTGCTGGTACCACTGACTCCCTTTATTAATTATATCTGCTTTAATGTCTCCTTGTGTGGCACAGATTCAATGTTGTTTGTGTACTCGCACATGTGTGAAGCCATTGTTCACACACTATTCAGCTGTGTTCAAGGAAGAATTTGAGGCATTTGAAATAGAAATTAGAGCCTCGCTGAATGAGTCCTGAAACATTTGTGGGGTAGGTCATATCAAATCGAGAAGAAAATATGATTGTCATTGATGCATTGTAAGATAATTGAATTGAAGGTACAATGAATCGTTGTATTTATTGTATATATTATGTATAAAATATATTCCCTCGATGATATGGCTCCACTGGTTGTCCCGTTGTTCTGCAATGTATTATAAAATGAGAAATGCCTTATTCCTAAACAGTCCGATTCTTCTCTCCCCCATTACGGACATTGGACTTTGTCTCTGACCTGGAAGGACTGTCAACATATAATCCTCGAACATTTTCGCCAGCTCCACCAGGATCCCACCACTAGTCACATCTTCCCATCTCCACCACTTTCCGCTTTCTGCAGAGACTGTTCCCTCTGCAACTCCCTGGTTACCTCATCCCTTCCCAACCAAATCACCCTCTCTCCAAGTACCTTCCCCTGCAACCGCAGAAGATGCACACCTGTCTCTATATCTCCTCCCTCGACTGTCCAGGGACCCAGACAGTCCTTTCAGGTGAGGCAGAGGTTCACTTGCACCTCCTCCAACCTCATCTACTGTATCTGTTGCTCCAGGTGTGGACTTTTATACATCGGCGGGACCTAACATAGACTGGGAGATCATTTCGCTGAACGCCTTTGCTCAGTCTGCCTGGGTCTACATGTTCTCCCAGTTGCTAAACACTTTAACTCTCCCTCCCATTCCCATACTGACCTTTCTGTCCTGGGCCTCCTCCATTGTCAGTGAGGCCAAATGCAAATTGGAGGAACAGTACCTCATATTTTGCTTGGGCAGCTTACAACCCAGCAGTATGAATATTGATTTCTCTAACTTCAGCCTTTGCATCTGCTCTCTCTCCATCTTTCCCCCACCCTAGCCATTGTACTAGTTTCAAGGTCATCCTGCTGTGTTTTATTGTCTATCACTCGTGTTCATCTAGCCCACAGCTAACAATGGCCTGTTTCCTTTATCATCGTTACTATTTTGTACATCTTTCATTCATTTGTTCTATATCTCACCACTGTATATCACCGTCTATATCTTTCGTTTCACTTTCCCCTGACTCTCAGTCTGAAGAAGGGTCTCGACCCCAAAGGTCACCTATTTCTTTTCTCCAGAGATGCTGTCCGACCCACTGAGTTACTCCATCTTTTTGCGTCTATCACAGATGCAATATTAGCTTTAAAAAATTAGCTTAGATATAGCTTTGGAAAGACATGTAGTGAAGCAGGAGACCATTTGGCCCATTGTACCCATGCCTTCTCTTTGAAGGAATATTCCAATTAAATGTCCCACCTGTTAGCCAATGGAGCTACAAAAGTGTAGAGTTTTAAGGAGAGTAATTTTTAGTTCTGCTGAGTCGAAAGGACTGAGGAATTATAGGGCAATGCAGGCAAATAAATCTGCTTTGCGCAATCTGGGTCTTTATAATAAAGAATGGGAAGGCAAGGATAACCAGGGAACTCAGTTGGTAGATCAATTAGCCATTGGAAGTTGCCCTTGGTGTGTACTTGAGAGGTTGAATAGACAATAGGTGCAGGAGTAGGCCATTCAGCCCTTCAAGCCAGCACCACCATTCAATGTGATCATGGCTGATCGTCCACAATCAGTACCACGTTCCTGCTTATAGACAATAGACAATTCTCCCCGTTCCTGCCTTATAGACAATAGACATCAAGTATCCTTTATTGTCATTCAGACTTTTCATTCTGAACGAAATTTCGTACCTTGCAGTCATAACATAGAATAAAAACAACAAAACACCCAATAAACACAGATTAACATCCACCACAGTGAGTCCACCAGATCCTCCTCACTGTGATGGAAGGCAAAAGTTTTAAAGTCCTTGTCTCTTCCCTCCTTGTTCTCCCTCTGCGTTGAGGCGATCCAGGCTTCCGATGTTGTGACCCCGCCGGGTGATGGTAAGTAAGTCCCGCGGCTGAATCCGAGCTCCACGAACGGGCCAGTTCAAACTCCGCTCCAGTCCAGCGGATGAAGCTGTTGTTGCGGGAGCTCCGGAAAAACAGGCCACCATCCTGGGACCTGCGAGCTCCCAATGATGTCGTCCACTAGGCCTGCGGCCGAGCCTCCGAGGCTCCGAAGTCGGGTCGCCACCGCCTCAACTCCGCCACAGCCCCGAAGTCAGCCAACCTCGCGTTGGTAAGTCCTGACTGGCTCTGCCTCCGGAGCCTCGAGGTCGGTCCCAGTTGGAGGCTGCCAGCTCCGCGATTAGGCCTCAGCGCACACGGAGACGGAGACGGGGGATACGACAAGAAAATATCGCATCCCCCCCCCGAAGGAAGAGACTAGAACAAGTTTCTCACAATGGCGTCAAATTATAATGTCACTTCCCATGTTATTGACAAGGCATTATCTCACTTATGGAATGGTCTGGGTTTCAATTCCACCAATTCCTCTAAAAATCAGATCTGTTTTCTAACAGCCATCCAGCCCATGCCCTACACAATTTGGCCAGGAGGTGATAATCTAATCCATGTGAATCACAGGATCGCAGTGAATTTAAAACTAGATTTCTTTTTCACCTTTGTGTGCATATGCAAGTATGTACAATTCTGAAGCCTGACTACATTGGAAATGTTGACATTCATTTTGATGAGTGCTTCCAGTTAAGGCTCCCTTGAAATAGTGCCCTAGTGCACATTTGATTCGATTAGTCTTACAAAATGGCAAGCTGGACATGAAGGGAGAATGGCTTCCTATCTAGTTGTAAGATTCTGTATCCACTTGAGGGGACAGAGCTTGTCGATCAAGGAAAACTTGAATTACCAGCCCTATTAAGGTCATAAGGTCATGTGATAGGAGTAGAATTAGGCCATTCGGTACATCAAGTCTACTCCGCCATTCAATCAAGGCTGATCTATCTCTCCCTCCTAAACCCATTCTGCTGCCTCCCCATAATCTCTGACGCATGTACCAATCAAAAATCTATCTATCTCAGCCTTAAAAATATACACTGACGACCTCCACAGCCTTCTGTGGCAAAGACTTCCACAATTTCACCACACTCTGACTAAATAAATTTCTCCTCATCTCGTTCCTAAAATAACATCCTTTAATTCTGAGGCTATGATCTCGTCATAGAAACATTAGTGGAAATATCCTCTCCACATGCACTCTATCCAAGCCTTTCACAATTCTGTATGTTTCAATGAGGTCCCCCCTCATTATTCTAAACTTCAGTGAGTACAGGCCCAGTGCCGACAAACGCTCATCATAGGTTAACCTATTAATTCCTGGGATTATTCTTGTAATTAGGAGGTGAAGTTATATTATCATCAGTTTGTGGGTTCAAAACACCAGTAAAGAACCTAATATTCCACTTTGGTCGATGGTTCTGTTAGCTGCATGAGGGAGAGCTGAACACTGGATACTCAGTTTTTGTAGGAAGGAACTGCGGATGCTGGTTTAAACCATAGATGGACACAAAATGCTGCAGTAATTCAGCAGGCAAGCAGTATCTCTGGAGAAAAGGAATGGGTGACGTTTCTATTTGAGACCCTTTTTCAGAGAGTCAGGGGAAGGAGAAGATTCAGATATAAGGAAGTGTAAGGTGTAAGAACGAGACATCAAGGCATGGAGATCAAGCAAAATGTAGAATAGATCATTGTTAGCTAGGAGAAGGTAACAACAAAGCAGAGATAAATGTAATCAGGGACAGTCAGACTGGTTGGAGAACTGGGGAGGGATGGAGAGAGAGGGAAAGCAAGGGTTACTGGAAGTTAGAGAAGTCAATGTTCATACCACTGGGTTGTAAGATGCCCAAGCGAAACATGAGGTGCTGTTCCTCCAATTTGCACTGGGCCTCACTCTGACAATGGAGGAGGCCCAGGACATAAAGGTCAGTGTGGGGATGGGAAAGGGAGTTAAAGTGTTTAGCGAGATCGGGTAGGTTTAGGCCAACTGGGTGGTAGTGATCGCCAAGCCTGCACTTGGTCTCACCAATATGTAGGAGTCTACACCTGGAACAGTGGATAAAGTAGATGAGGTTGGAAGAGGTGTGAGTGAACCTATGCCTCACCTGAAAATACATAGAAACATAGAAACATACTGTTGGGGTCCTTGGACAGAGTAGAGGGAGGGGGAGAGTTTCCCCTGCAATCGCAGGAGATGCAACACCTGTCACTATACCTCATCTTCTCTTGCAGTCCAGAGGGTCTGAATCCTGAAATGCCAACTCCCTCCACAGATGCTGCCTGACTTGCTGAGCTCTTCCAGCAGTTTGTTTGTTTTATGCCCAGATTCCAGCATGTGCATTCTCTGTGTCATCATTAAAGGTTTGTTGCTCAAAACCTCAGACGGTTACTCTGAGCTGCAGTGGCGGGATTGGAACCCAGTCTTCTGTCATGCCAGTCCAGTACCTTAACCACTGTGCCACAACCAGCCGCTTATGTGAGCGTTTTGTTGCCGCCTCCGGAGAAATTGTTTGCAGACTCCGTCACTCTAGAGTGGTCCCAGCCTCTCTCCATGCCAATGAGCAAAAGTAAACTGAGACTGGAAGTTCTGTGCCTGCGACCGTGGCAGAGAACCAGAGCCCAGCCCCAAGCAGCCCAGCCCCAAGCAGCCCAGCCCCAAGCAGCCCAGCCCCGCACCAAGCAGCCCAGCCCAGCCCCAAGCATCCCAGCCCAGCCCCAAGCATCCCAGCCCCGCCCCAAGCAGCCCCCCAGCCCCACCCAACAGCCCACTACCCCTCTGGTCCCCCTCAAATGCCCTCTCCCCCACAGATGCCCCCCCTCTCCCCTGGCTCTTCCCCCGTTTTTTTGTCCGGGCCCACTCTCCCCCATGTGCCCTCCCCCCCCCCCACACACCCCTCTCTCCCCCACAAGCCCCCCCTGCCCACACAAAACACACCCCACCCACACATACCCACCCCATACCCCCCTGCCCCGGCAATCTCCCCCCATCAACCACAGCCCCCACAACCCTCCCCCCACAATACTCCTCCCCCTCCCCCACAGAAATTGTTTGCAGACCCCCAACCACCCACCCCCACAACAATCACCCCCACTGAGTCTAGTTAAGAGATAAATCTGGCCTGGAATATTTATGTCCATTCAGGAGGCAGCCCGGGCATCAGGTTAAAGTTTGCTACTTGCAGTGAGGCATCGGTCATCGGTTTCATAACAAGAGGAGTTGAGTATAGAAGCAAAGAGGTCCTTCTGCAGTTGTACAGTGCACTAGTGAGACCACACCTCGAGTATTGTGTGCAGTTTTGGTCCCCTAATTTGAGGAAGGCCAATCTTGCTATTGAGTGAGTGCAGCATAGGCTCACAAGGTTAATTCCCGGGATGGCGGGACTATCATATGCTGAGAGAATGGAGCGGCTGGGCTTGTACACTCTGGAATTTAGAAGGATGAGAGCGGATGTTATTGAAACATATAATATTATTGAGGGTTTGGACACGCTAGAGGCAGGAAACATGTTCCCGATGTTGGGGGAGTCCAGAACCAGGGGCCAGAGTTTAAGAATAAGGGGTAAGGCATTAAGAACGGAGATGAGGAAACACTTTTTCACACAGAGAGTGGTGAGTCTGTGGAATTCTCTGCCTCAGAGGGCAGTGAAGGCCGGTTCTCTCGATACTGTCAAGAGAGAGCTAGATAGGGCTCATAAAGATAGCGGAGTCAGGGGATGTGGGGAGAAGGCAGGAACGGGGTACTGATTAGGGACGATCAGCCATGATCACATTGAATGGCGGTGCTGGCTCAAAGGGCCAAATGGCCTACTCCTGCACCTATTGTCTATTGTCTATTCCACAGGCTGAGCTCCAGATCAAGATACAAGATACAAGATACATTTAATTGTCATTTGGACCCCTTGAGGTCCAAACGAAATGCCTTTTCTGCAGCCATACATTACAAACACATAGACCCAAGACACAACATAATTTACATAAACATCCATCACATTGCTGTGATGGAAGGCCAAAAAAACTTATCTCTCCACTGCACTCCCCCCCTCCCCAATGTCAGAGTCAAAGTCATAGCCCCTGGCTGGCGATGGCGATTGTCCCGCAGCCATTAAAGCCACGCCGGGTGGTGCGAGGTCGCACACCGGGTCTTGGTATTAGAGCCCCGGCGTGCGCTCGCAGAGTCCCGCGGCCATTCCAAGCCGCGCGGGGCAGTGATGTAGGCCCCGCTCCAGGAGCTCTTCAACCCCGCAACTCGGGCGGGGGAAGTCGCCGTTGCGAGAGCCCTGAAAAGCGGTCTCCCCTCCAGGGACCCGCGGGCTCCCGGTGCCGCCGTCCACAGACCTGCCGTTGAAGCCTCCGACTCTCCGGTCGGGCCGCAGCAGCAGCAGCAGCAGCAGCAGCAGCAGCGCTCCTCCACCGCTCCACCCGCTCCGGACTCGGCCAGCCCCGCGACGGTGACGGTGAGTCTTAGCACCAGAGTCCCCGGTCTCTTTCCTTTTGGCGGCCGCTCCTCGTTGCGGCCCCAACGACAACTAGAAAGGGCTCATGAAAGGTCGGGTCTCCCGTGCAGGGAGAGATTTAAAAAGTTCCCGCCCCCCCACACACACACCCCAGCAAAAAATAACAAAAACTACATAAAAACACAGACAGAAAATAATAAAACGCGGACAGACTGCAGAGGCCGCTGCTGACCAGAGTCGCGCTGCCCACCGCCGCCCACCATTACTATCTGTAATTTCTACTACAAACCCACTGACTGGCAATGACTAAAACAGCCGAATGGCCTACTACTGCACCTATTGTCTATTGTCTGCAACTGTGCTCCTGACTCTGGGATACATCTGTCAACTCCTGACTCAGGCAGCGGAACTACCCACAGGGTCACTGCCGATGAAGCCTGAGGCAGGAGTGTGGCTCTCCTGACATCACTTCTCTACGCCATTCCTTTGGTGCTGCCACACATTGACTTATTGTTCACTCGTTAGGCAGGGAATCGAGGGATGCGGAGATGGTGCTGTAAAATGCCCCTGGGGCAGATTAGCTAATGAATGACGTTACAGACATGCAGGGCTGCTCTTTTTTCTAACGCGCAGCCCGTTCCATTGCGTCATTCGTCTCGCAGGGATATTCAGTGACACTCCATTAAGCCAGAACCCGTGGGACCTCAGTGGTGCCAGACGAGCAGATTGTCCAAACTGTTGGATGTCACTACTATTAATAACCAAACACGCGTTTATTTCACTTTTGTAATGTTGCACTGAGGTGTAATACATTTTCCAATGAACCAACTGAGCTTAAAGGGAATGGGAAATGTACAAGCACTCTGGGTCCCATCTCCAGGACACTACATTGCCTGTCTTCCTGACATATGTTGTTTCGGATACCAACCTTGAGTCTAGCTGCACTCCTAGAGTGTTGGTATTGTGCACTCCTGGCTCCAGCTGTACACCCTGTTTTAGTCTGGACCCCCTGACTAATATACGGCTATAATGAGCGAGCCAGATGCAGACTGGTCAGGACTGCCAAGCAATCAGATGCCGCATTAGTGGAAATTTGTGTCTTTGAATCCTCCTGAGAATGGGAAAGTCATAGCATCATACAGCACAGAAATAGATCCTTGGTTCAACCCATCCATTGACCGAGATGCCCATCTTCTCTGACCCATGTCACTCTAAACCATGTAAAAACAAAGAAGAGCTGATGCTGGTTTGTACACAAAAGGACACAAATGTTGGAGTAACTCAACAGGTCAGGCAGCGTCTATGGAGCACATGGATATGTGATGTTTTGGGTCGAGACCCTACTTTTTCTTCAGAGCATGAAGAAGTTGTTGACCCAAAATACGACTCTGAAGAAGGAGGGTTTCGACTGGCAACATCACCTAACCATGTTTTCCAGAGATGCTGCCTGACCGGCTGAGTCACTCCAGCTCTTTGTGTCCCTTTTCACACTAAACTTTTCCTATCCATCTACCTGGTTAAATGTTATTATTTTACCTGCCTCAAACACTTCCTCTGGCTGCACATTTCATATAGTTACTATAAACAGATGGTTTGGTTAGTCTTTACAGACAAAAGATGTGTGAAATTGCTGGGTTAAGTACTGAGAGACTTCAGTAGTGGGATGGTGAGGAATCGAAGGAGTGGATTTGGGGCTCTTGGCATCAGAGCGAGAGAGGTTGAATGTCATAGTGCTACCTCATCTGTGTCCAGAGGGGCTTCCTCATTGGATTAAATAGTCAAAGATAGAAATTTGCACTCAAGATGCAGACACAGGTGCATCCAACTCCATTTATGCTGAAGTGCAACCCTGTGTAGGTCATACAACATTGGATTTTTACATTATCAGTTTGTTTTAAATTGAAAAATCTGGGAAGAAGAGTAATTGCAGGAAATTGTAACTTCAATGGGCACATGTTGGTCACTTGGCCCATTATATTTGAACCAGCATGATGTTTGTAGACACCAACCCCTTCCCGTGACAGATGGACTCTTCCTATGCTATTTTTATCAATTTTTACCAATTTCTCTTTTGAAAGCCACTGCTTCATTTTCCTTTAGAATCATTAAAAGTTTTCTCTGCTTCTGTTACCAAGTGCCTGAAATCTGTGCCATCAGTTCCTGACCCTCTTCCTTCTGCAAACAAGCTTTGAACATGTGGAATGTCAGAGGTTGAGGGGAGATCTGAAATTATGAGGATTGATTAAATTATGTGATTGGTTAGTATGGATGTTAGGGGTTAAATGGAGAAGGCAGGAAAATGGACCACATGGGCATAGCTTTAAGGTGAGATGGGCAAAGTTTAAAGGAAATATGTAGGCCAAGGTTTTTGCAAGATTGTGATATCTGGGATGCAATGCTAGGGGTGGTGGTTGAGTTAAATATGATAGTGGCATTTAAGAGGCTTTAGGTTAGGCATGTGGATATGCAGGGACTGGTGGGATGTGGATTACATGCAGGTAGAGGAGATTAGTTGTACCTGGCATAATGTTTGGAGTGGACATTGTGGGCTGAAGGGCCTGATCCTATGTTCTATGAACATCTCTACTCTGAAGAGACCAATCAAAGTTTCTACTGCCTTCAACATCCCTGAGACTATTTTGATTAATCTCCCCGCACCCTTTACAAGATGAAGGCAAGCTGCGAAAATTAGGTGCCTAAAGCTGGACACAATGCTCCAGCTAACCAAACATTTGACCTGATTTCACCTTGAGGATTCCTCATCAAGAAAATATGCAGAGCTTCAGCCTAATCGAATAGTGCAAGGCCTGGATAAAGTGAATGTGCAAAGGAAGTTTCGACAAGTGGGAGAGTCTAGGGCTCTCAGAATAAAAGGATGTATCTTTAGAAAGGAGATGAGAAATAATTTCTTTAGTCAGAAGGTAGTGAATCTGTGGAATTCATTGCAACAGACGGCTCTAGACGCCAAGTCAATGCATATTTTGAAGGTGGCGATTAACAGATTTTTGATTAGTAATGCCCCTGTCCCACCTAGGAAACCTGAACGGAAACCTCTGGAGACTTTGCGCCCCACCCAAGGTTTCCGTACGGTTCCCGGAGATTTTTGTCAGTCTCCCTACCTGCTTCCACTACGTGCAACCTCCGGCAACCACCTGCAACCTCCGGGAATCGCACGGAAACCTTGGGTGGGGCGCAAAGTCAACAGAGGTTTCCGTTCAGGTTTCCTAAGTGGGACAGGAGCATAAGTGTGTTAGGGGTTGTGGGGCAAAAGCAGGAGAATGGGATTGAGAGGGAAAGATAGATGGGAGCGCAGAGTAGACTTCATGGGCCGAATGGCCATATTCTGCTCCTAGAACTTATGAACATGAACTTATGACCTTGTCTGTAAACGCGTTTGGTGTGAATTATCTTCCCAATTATAGGATTCCACATACTGTTTTAACGTCCAGTTCCCTGCTTGCTAACGTCCTTTAAAGCTGAACAATTTGACCATGCTGAGAGATCCGATAGGTGTATGCAAAATGATCAGAGGGACAGATAGGGTGGATAGTCAGAACCTATTTCACAGGGTGTAAATGTCAAAGACTAGAAGGCATAACTTGAACACCAGAGGGGAAAAGTTTAAAAGAGATAAGCCAGCAAGTTTTTTTACAGAGCAGGTGCCTGGATGGCACTGCTGGTGGAATCAGATGCATCGTTTTATATAATTCTATCAGGTCTGTCAGGACACTCAATATAAACAAAATGACCCAGTTTTAAAGGATGTTCAGAAGTAGGAAACTGAATGTTAAAACAGCATGTGGAATTTAAGAAGTATCGACAATTAAGAAACTTTTGAATAGGAACATGGATATGCACGGAATGGAGAGATGTATAGGAGATATAGAGGACATATCGATATAGAGGAGTTTAGTTTAACTTGGCATCTTATTCAGAACAGACATTATAGGCTGAATGGTCTGACCCAATGCCATACTGTTCCATGCTCTCAATCCTTCCTCCGAAACACACATCATGCTTTCTCCCTGTTAAGAGTCATCAGCAATGTGTCTGCCCCTGTCCTTGTACTGATTATTGCTACTCAGAATTTGGTTTATATTTGCATTATGATCATGCAACATGGGAATAAGCCCTTCAGCCCATCTAGTCCACAGCAGTCATGCACCCATTTGCATTAATCCTTAACTAATCCAATTTTTTAGTCTTTCATATTCCCATTAACTCCTCCCAGATTCAGTATCTACACATTGGTGGTAATTTATGGTGGTCAATTAAACCCACCAACCCAAATGTCTTTGGAGCATCTCAGGGATTGGTGCTGGGTCTTTATTGTTTGTCATAAAGGCAAATAACTGGGATGGCAATGTCTGTCATCTGATAAGTTAGTTTGCTGAAGGCATGAAGATTGGTGGTGTTAGAGAGTGAGGATGGTTGCATAAGGACACAGGGGGACATAGATTAGCTGGAAAGTTAGGGATGACAGTGGCAGATGGTATCTCATACTGGCGGCAATTATACCGTGGACTGCAGGGACTGTACAAGTGTTGATGTACAGAGGGAGGTTGGTGTGCAGGTTTACATCTCTCTTCATTTGCTTGCCTTCATTAGCGAGGTATTGAATATGAGAGTTGAGGCATCATGCTGCATCTTTATGGGACGTTAATCAGGCCACAATAGGAATATTGTGCACAGTTCTGGTCACCGCACAATTGAAATAATGTAGCAGTGTGAGAAAAAGTACAGCAGAGATTCGCCAGGATGTTGCCTGGAATGGAGGGCTGTAGTATAAGGATTGTTTCCACTGGAGCACAGAAGGCTGAAGAAACCTTACTGACATATCTCAAATTTCGAGAGACGTGGTTAGTTGCCCTCTTTTTCCCAGGGCAGGTAAGTCTAAAATCAGGGGACATAGGTTTAAGGTGAGAAGGGTAATATTTAAAAGAGAATTGAAGGGAATGTTTTTCACATATAAAGTGATGTTATTATGGAACGATCTGCCAGAGGAGGTTGTAGAGGCAGGTACAATCATAGCATTTAAAAAACATTTGGATAAGTACATGGATAGGAATCAAGGGATATGCATCAAATTCAGGAAAATAGTATTATCATAGATAGTGGCTTGATGGGCCATAACATGGAGTAGCAACCGACAACCAGATTCATATCAAATCATATAAAGGCCAGAATGTGTACAGATTTATTTTCCAAAAATACATTATTGAACCAGATGTTTTTTTATAGCAATCTGGTAGTACCGTTTTTTATAATTTTATTACAGATTTCTTAAGCAAACTGAATTTAAATTCCAGAGCTGTACCAAAGAACACAAGAAATAGAGTGTAGACAAAAATACTGGAGAAACTCAGCGGGTGAGGCAGCATCTATGGAACGAAGGAACAGGTGACATTTCGGGTCGAGACCCTTCTTCAGACTGGGGTGGCGGGCGAGAAGAAGAAAGGAAGAGGCAGAGACAGTGGGCTGTGGGAGAGCTGGGAAGGGGAGGGGAAGAGGGAGAAAGCAGGGACTACCTGAAATTGGAGGTCAATGCTCATACCGCTGGGGTGTAAACTACCCAAGCAAAATATGAGGTGCCGCTCGTGCAATTTGCAGTGGGACTCACTCTGGCCATGGAGGAGGCCCAGGACAAAAAGGTCGGATTCGAAATGGGAGGGGGAGTTGAAGTGCTGAGCCACCGGGAGATCAGGTTGGTTAATGCGAACTGAGCGGAGGTGTTAGGCAAAGCGATCTCCAAGCCTGCGCTTGGTCTCACCGATGTAGAGCAGTTGACACCTAGGGCAGCGGATGCAATAGATGAGGTTGGAGGAGGTGCAGGTGAACCTCTTCCTCAACTGGAAAGACTGTTTGGGTCCTTGGATGGAGTCAAGGGGGGAGGTAAAGCGACAAGTATAGCATTTCCTGCGGTTGCAAGGGAAAGTACCAGGGGAGGGGGTGGCCTTCTTCTTGCGTATGATGTGCACAGCCTATAGTTGTAGGACAACTTGTTCTATTTGATCTTATTTGATTGTGCACACCGGGTTGATTGCATTCGTCGAAACAGGGTGGACCATGTGAAGGTTGCAATCTTCCACCCCGGAGGGGGTGGTTTCGGTGAGAATGGAAAAATTGACCAGGGAGTTATGGAGGGAGCAGTCTCTGCGGAAAGCCGAAAGGGGAGAAGGTGGGAAGATGTGGCCAATTGTGGGATCCCGTTGGAGATGGCGAAAATGTTTGAGGATTATCTGTTGTATGTGACGACTGGTAGGGTGGAAGGTGAGGACAAGGAGGACTCTGTCTTGTTACGAGTGAGGAGATGGGGTGTGAGAGCGGAGCTACGGGAAATAGAAGAGACCCTGGTGAGAGCCCCAACTATAGTCGAAGAGGTTCCTGTTCCCTAAAGAATGAGAACATCTCCGATGCCCTGGTTTGAACACCTTATCCTGGGTGCAGATGCAGCATAGACAGAGGAATTGGGAGTAGGGGATAAAGTCCTTGCAGGAAGCAGGGTGGGAAGAAGTGTAGTCCCGATAGCCATGGGTCAGTGGGTTTGTAATAGAAATTACAGAGTAATGGTGATCTGGAGCTCAGCCTGTGGAATAGACAATAGGTGCAGGAGCAGGCCATTTGGCCCTTCGAGCTAGCACCGCCATTCAATGTGATCATGGCTGATTGTCCCTAATCAGTACCCCATTCCTGCCTTCTTCCCATATCCCATGACTCCGCTATTTTTAAGTGCCCTATCTAGCTCTCTCTTGAAAGTATCCAGAGAACCTGCCTCCACCGCCCTCTGATTCAGAGAATTCCACAGACTCACCACTCTCTGTGAGAAAAAGAGTTTCCTCGTCTCTGTTCTAAATGGCTTACTCCTTATTCTTAAACTATGGCCCCTGGTTCTGGACTCCCCCAACATCGGGAACATGTTTCCTGCCTCTAGCATGTCCAAGCCCTTACCAATCTGATATGTTTCAATGAGAAAATCCCTCTCATCCTTCTAAACTCCAGAGGGTACAAGCCCAGCTGCTCCATTCTCTCAGCATATGACAATCCCGCCATCCCGGGAATTAACCTTGTAAACCTACGCTGCACTCCCTCAATAGCAAGAATGTCCTTCCTCAAATTAGGGGACCAAAACTGCACACAATACTCCAGGTGTGGTCTCACTAGGGCTCTGTACAACTGCAGAATGTTGAGCCATTTCAAGCCTTTCAAAGGGAACTGGATGGGTAGTCATCGAGGCAGCACGGAAAACTGGCCCAGTGAATCTACACTAACATTCACGCATCTCTGTTCACTGAACCTATGCAAATACTACTTTATTCAATTGGGAACTCAAATGTCACTGTACTTTAATTACATGTGACAATAAACTGACCTCGACCTTGAATTACCCCATCACACCTATTTTACCATTCACCTACACACAGCAAATGAATCTACCAATTTGTCAATCTGTGGGATGTGAGGGGAAACCGGAGCACCCAGAGAACCCCACATCGTCCCATAGAGAACGTGCAAATTCAATACTGACAGCAGCCGAACCTGATTCATTGGAGCTGTGATGCAGCAGCTCTACCAACGATGTCCCTTTATCCCCCTTAAAGTTATACTTCAAAGAGAATAGCTTGCAGTCGTTGGGAATTAGATGGGTGGGAGGTGATGAGGCTGGTGAGATTGCTCTGCTGGGAGTTGATATAGAATCGATGAGTCATGTAAAAGTTTAGTTTAGTTTATTGTCACGTGTACCAAGTTACAGTGAACAACTTTAGGTACAATGAAAAGCTCAGGTAAGTGGATAGGAAAGATTTGAAGAGATGACAGCAAATGGGACTAGCATAAATGGGCATCTAGTCAGCACAGATGAGTTGGGCCGAAGGGCATGTTCCATGGTGTATGACTCTTTAACACATTCTGTGCCATGCATCGATACCACAGGAAGATCGGATCGGTGATCATATCTTCTAGATTACACTTTGTTCCATATACTCTGAGGGCAGATCAATAATATGAGTCTTTTTCCTCTTCTTCCAGCCCTCATCACTTTGCTGCTGAAAAAGCCAAATATAGAAACAAGCAACCGCAGACACAGGTTTACAAAAAAGAGACGCAGAGTGCCAGAGAAACACAGCGGGGCAGGCAGCATCTCTGGAGAACATGGATAGGTGACGTTTTGGGTCGGGACTCTTTTCTTTCGATCAAAGGCCAAATTTAACCAGACACAAAACATGTTACCACTGCATATTTTATTTCCACTGAATGCCAAATACACACATTTTCCAAAAGGGTTCTCGCCCCACCCCCCACCCCAACCCCTCCCTCACAACCCCTTATATATTTCTTTTAAATGACAGTTCTGTGCTTTTATTCAAGCTTGTTGTTAAAGTCTCTACTGTACAGTAAAGTGTAATTACACAAAATGTGGCGACAGTGTCAGTTTATAAGTAATTACACAGAAATTGCACAGATATCTCACTTAAAATATACAATATGTACAAATGTTTGGAATGTATTCTTTTCTGTCTTTGCTAATATACCAAGCACATACACAAAAAAACATATTCACTTATGTTTAAAATATCTTTTAAAGTGATTTTTTTTGTCTTAAACCATTGTATTTAAAGCTCTAAAATGATGCACACAGCCCAGATACAATTTAATTAATGCTAAACAGTACTATATTTAAAAATCACTGATAATCTCATCATTTATAATGAATACAGCAACAGTCTGGATTAAAAATTTAATTCAAATGATTACATCATATGCAGTCATCAGTTTCAATATTTTTTAAGTGCATAATCACTATACGTCATTTTCTCGCAATATATATAAAAAATAGTAGGCATCACCATCTTTACCCCGACTTTAACAACTAAATTATGCCCTGGGAACACCAAACATTGTAAAAGGAACACATTTAATCATCTTGACATGTTCTAAGTAACATTGTTACAAAAAAAAAAAATCCTTGTAACTGTGCAAGGCAGGTAAACCAGGAGGGGGATATGACACATTAGGTGGGATCAGGGCTTTTAAGTCCTTCTTTATTCATTTTTAAGGATCTATTCATCAAGGCCAGCATTTTGTGCCCATCCCTAACTGCCCTTGGGAAGGTGGAGGGGAGGTGCCCTCTTGAGCCATTGTGGTCCTTCTGGTGAAGGTGCTCTCACAATGCTGTTGGGGAGAAAGTTCCTGGATTTAAATTGTAACAATGAATGTTTTTTCCAAGTCACTTTGAAATATAAAAGTCAGGATGGAATGTGACTTGGAACGTAATATATAGCTCCAGGATTTAGACCCAGCGAGGATAAAGGAGCAGCAATATATTCCCAAGGTTTGCTGCTTGGGAGTGGAAGCAGGGTGCTCTCATTACAGGCCAGGCACTTGCCAGTTTATTAACTGCCTTCCCGGGAGAGAAGGAGAGAGAGGGAGAGAGGGGGAGAGGGGGAGGGTGGGCACAGACCGGGGGGGGAGGGGGGAGGGGGGGGAGGGGGGGGGAGGAGAGAGAGGGGGAGGGAGGGAGGGGGGAGAGAGAGGGAGGGGGGGGGGGGGAGAGGGGGAGGGGGGGGGGGGGAGAGAGGGGGGAGGGGGGGGGGGGGGAGGGGGGGGGGGGGGGGGGGGAGGGGGAGGGGGGGGAGAGATATGAGAACACTGAATATAATTGTGTCCAGGTGCTACCCATCTGCTTCACATCTTCACAAGGATTAGATTCAGTTTTGGAGAGTTTTTTCCTCCCATTATCTCACCAGGTCTCAATATTTTAAAGGAAATTGGAAGGGTGTTTCAGACAACGTTTTGCAATGATTTAGACTGTCAAGTGATCGGGGCACTGATTTGATGGTAGTGCTCACATTTTAAGATCTCAGCAGCAAAATATTTACAGCGTACAAATCCCATGCTTCATGTAAGAGGTGCCTACACCAAAGGGGCAGGGGGAGCGGAAAATACATTTGCAATTTATAAAACAAAAATAATAAATATTAGTATCACAGAATCATTTGCTGTACACAAGAGTAGTTTCAATTGTATAAAAATACATTTTTAGTGCAACCTCACATGTGTAACGATATTCCAGCCCATTCACCTCCAACCCAGAAAAACAAACTTTTCAAATAAATCATTCACATCATTTAAGACAAAACCCCATCCACCCCAAACCCCACCAAGTGCTCTAAAGAGAAAAACAGTACAATTCTTAAGCAGGTACACAATGTTTAAAATATGTACAAATTCTCCCTTTCTGTCATTTTGCATACAGGAAAAGTACAAGCAGAAATAAAAGGCACAAAATATCTGCGACATTGAAGAAAAGTACGTAACAGGACGATAAAATTAAGCCTGCAAGTTAATTTTGGTCAGGGTTTTTTTTTTAAACAAACAAATAGAAAATATCTCCATATATTTGTGTACGTCGGATCCAGTCGTGGACGAAGTGAGGGACAGCTGGTGTGACCAACACCCCAGCCCCTGGCCTCACAGCTTCAACGTTGACCTTCAGATCATCTCCACATTGACAATGGTTCATGCAGTACACTTGGTGCTCTGGGTCATCGTGACCCATCACTGTTTCCGAGCCTTTCGTCCGCAGGTCCCTCTTCACTGGCATGCTGGCGAGGGAAGGAGGTCCCGCCATTGGCGCGGGCGGGGCGCGCTCCGCTGAAGTGCTCCGCGCCCGGCGGAAGGAGCGCACCTTTCTCTGGCTGGCAGAGCCGCTCGAAGGCCTTCGCCGCCTCGTCCGCCCGGGAACGGGCTGCAAACTCCCTGGCCGCGTCCACTCGGCTCTGGAGGGCATGGTCCTCGCACGCCTCGTCGCCCATCGCGCCTCCTTCCCTCGGCCTGA
Organism: Leucoraja erinaceus; assembly: GCF_028641065.1. NCBI lineage: Eukaryota > Metazoa > Chordata > Chondrichthyes > Rajiformes > Rajidae > Leucoraja > Leucoraja erinaceus. The sequence continues at coordinate 20,564,295 of NC_073384.1, read as the reverse complement.
GGGACGACCCGGATCCCTCGAGGAAGTTGTGCCTCGGTGGCGAGACGGCCATAGGGGAAGGTACGGACACCTCCTCCGCCTTGGAGAAGATGTCCATCTCTTTGATGCTCTCTATGACGCAGTGGGTGGCTTCGTCGATGATGCTCTCCTCTCTCCGTCTACCCCGCAGAGGGAGTTGTGATGCTGGCAGGTTCCCGGGAAAGGCTGGGGGCCCCGACTGGACCATTTGGATGCCCCCGATGGGGATCATTTGGTAGGGGGCCCTCGCCTGCTGCTGGGAGTGCAGAGGCAAGTGTGTGAAAAGACAACCAGTCTGAGCCTCGGGCACGACTGAGTGGCTCGGATCTCCTTGGGCATTCTCACTGGGGTACCACGGCCAGGGTGTTGGCCTGCTGCTATCGTACGGGGTCAACCACGATTGTCTCTGCAGGTGAGGAAAAGATTAAAAATGGTACATTAAAAAAAACAAGCTCAGATACACTCAACCCCTAACAATTTGCTATTTGACCACTTGGAAATCTTGAAGATGGACCCAAAATGCTGGAGGGACCCCAGCGGGTCAGGCAGTATCTCTCAGGAAAAGGTGAAACCAGCATCTGCAGTTCCTCCCTACACACTTGACAGAAAAGATGTGCTTCCACCGGTGGGGTGCAGAGGATATTTGAGAAGATGTTGCTGGGACTAGAGTGTTGTGGCCTTGAGTCAAAAGTCAATGAGGTAGCTCTACTGTGTTTGGAGTGCAGGAGATTAAGGAGAGACATTATCGAGTGGGCGAATAGAAGGAACCTAGTTTGCTTAGCAGAATAGTCAGAAAACACGATATATAGAATTGAAGTAATTGGTGGAGGATTAAAGGGCAAATGGGGAAATCTGTAGTCTGTAAGATTATGAGAGGCACAGTTTCTTTCCCCATGGTCGGGCTATCTAATACAAGAGGACATAGGTTTAAGGTCAGTGTGAAGAGTTTTAAAAGGGCTTAAAGGTTTCATTTATTTTTACAGAGGGTGCCAGAGTAGGTGGTGGAATCGGATAAAGCCACTAAGTTTAAGATACATTTATATAGACACTTAAATAGACAAGGCATTGAAAGATACGGACCCAACGTGAGCAAATGGGATTAGTGTAGAGGGGCGTAAACGTCAGCGTGGACATGATGGGCCAAAGGTCCTGCTTCAACGCTGGACAGCTATATTCTACCGATTTGCAAGTCTTTGTGATGTGGGAAGAAACCAGAGCACATTGGAAACGCAGGCAGACATGATGAGGACATGCAAACTTCACAGAGGCAGAGCCAGACGTCAGGATTGAACCTAGGCTGCTGGAGCGCTGCCACTGAATTGTGTTTGAATTAACTGATAGACCAGGCACAGGCTCAGCGATGGTTCCGCTGAACACCTCCGCTCAGTCCGCCTGGGCCTAAGTGATCTCTCTGTTGCTAAACACTTTAACTACCCCTCCCATTTTCATACTGACCTTTCTGTACTGGGCCTCCTCCACTGTCAAGATGAGGCACAACGCAAATTGAAGGAACAGCATCTCATATTTTGTTTGGGCAACATACAACCCAGCGGTATGAATATTGTTTTCTCTAGCTTCAAGTAACCCTTGCTTTCCCTCTCTCTCCATCCCTCCCCCATCCTTGTTCTCCGACTAGTTTCACTGACCTCCTGATTACATTTTACTGACTATATGTCTCTGTGTCACCTTCCCCTCAGCTAACAATGATCCATTCTACATTTTCCTTGACCTTCATCCCCTTTGATCTCTCATTTTCACACCTTATCCTTCCATATCTTTACGTTTCCCTCTCCCCTGACTCTCAGTTTGTAGGGTCTAGACCCAAAATGTCACCCATTCCTTCTCTCCAGAGATGCTGCCTGTCCCGCCGAATTTTGCATTTTGTATCTAACTTTGATGTACACCAGCATCTGCAGTTCCTTCCTACACATTTCAACAAATGAAAGTTGCTTTTTCCACTATGTTACAAACATGAGGTCTTTCCATATAGATCATCCATCCTTACAAAGTGAATTTCTATTCAAGCAAAACCCATCATTGATTCACTCACCAGGTTCATTTCTGGATGCTGCATATACTGGCCCGTTACATATTCACTCTGGGATGAACCTCTCCGTGGCAATGTTGCTCTTATCATTGGCACGTGCCTCCTTTCTCTGTAATCCCTCCTGGGAGATAGTTCCCTTCTTGGGGAGTGGTCTTTAGCAGGGGAGACCTGCCTTGCTGAGGAAATCTCTCTCCTTGGAAGGAAGTGGCTGTGTGGGGAAGCATCTCTTTTTGGAGACCAATCACTCAGGTGGGTTTCCCTCTTTGGCGACCGGTGTCTTAAAGGCGATATCTCTCGTCTTGGAGACAGGTGGGGTCTGGGCGAGAGGTCTCGCCTGGGAGACAGGTACCTGCGAGAAGTTGGCGACGCATCCCTCCCTGGAGATCCCTCGTAGGCTGGTGAGGGTTGAGTACTTGAACCCGTATCTCCGGAGGGGGACATTTCTCTGGAACTATCCTCTCTCGAAGACCCGTCTTCAGTCTGCGAAGGCCACAAGCCAGCTGTGGCCGGTATATCCAGTCTATCTTTGTACTCCACTGATTCTATCAACCTATTGTGCAAATGCCTCTGATAATCTGTCAATGGAGACCCTGCATGAGTATAGCTGGGCGGGATGAGCTGAGTCACTTGAATCCTTGGTACCGTCACTAAGTAACTGATGAGGGAAGACTGGTTGCTTGAATGCGAAACATCATACGAAGAGGCTGAGGCAATACTAAAAGTGACAGAGTGTGGCTTCGAACTGTGGGCTAAGGGGCTGGTGCTTCGAGATCTCGTGGTCGGCGTACTGTCTCCTTGTCGGTCATCATCATCATCATCATCGTCGTCATCATCTTCGTCTCCCTCTTCCTCGGCCCCATCTGTGTCCTCGGGATCCGAGAACTGATGAAGGACCGGCACTTCATTCAGGGCATCTTTTTCCGTCTCATCCAGTATTCCTGAAAGGAAGAGGAGCAGAGTTTAATACCAATTACAACTTGCAAATTATTATAGAATCATGGAGTAATACAGCATGGAAACAGCCCTTCAGCCCACCGTCCACATCGACTCAAAGAGAAATAGGTTGGTGGGGGCGCTGTGAGACTGCTGCCCTGCCAGCAGCATGTTCGTCATTTCTACTTTTTTTGTTTTATTTAGTGTGTCTAAATGTGTGTTTTAATGTCTCTTGGTGTATCTTGTGTGCGGGGTGGTGAGGGGGGGGGGGGGGTTGAGAGTACTTGTAATTGTCTGAAGAAGCGTCTTGACCCGAAACGCCACCCACTCACTCCCCCAGAGCCGCTACCCATCCTGCTGAGCCACCCCAGCCCCCCGTGTCCACCTTCAACTCCAGAGCCAAACAAAAAACACAGAGTGCTGGAGGAACTCAGCAGGCCAGGTGGCACCTGTGGAGGGAATGGACCAGGAGCCTCCCCGGGCCAGGGCTCCCCCCCCCCATAGCAGGAAGGAACTGCAGATGCAGCCGTCCCCGCAAAACGCCAAATGGTTCCGGGAATGCCGAGGCGAGAGAGGTAGCGATAGTGCGAGAGAGAGTGAGCGAATGACAGAGAGACACAGCGAGAGAGGTAGCGAGAGTGCGAGAGAGAGTGAGAGAGAGAGAGAAGGGAGAGAGGGAGGGAGAGAGAGCGAGAGAGAGAAAGAATGAGACAGAGAGACCCCCAACCCAAGCACCGCGGCAGAGCAACGCCCACAAAAACAATCATCCAGATCTTGAAACCCAAAACACCAATAGATTTAATCTGTTACAATCCCCAGAGGTACAGCATGACCCCCCACATCCCTGCATTTTCCAAACAGCAAGATCCAAAGTCAACCCCACTGGGCCACCACCCCTCCATTGGCGAGTGGCATGGTAACGAAACCCGATCCCGGCCACTCCCACCTGCCCGCTGCACCTAGTTGTTACGATTATCTATGGTCGATATTGCATTGTTAAATACGGACTTTTAACAATGCAAAACCGTACATGCATATTCTTATCGCATTTCCATACAAAATACGGAGAATCTGTACTACTTGGCAGCTCTGCAAATGTATTTTAAATGTTATTATAGTTCTTGCCTCAACTACCTCCTCTGGCAGTTCATTCCATACAGCCACCACCCTTTGCATGAAAAAGATGCTCCTCTGGTTCTTGAGTCCCCTACTCTGGATAAAAGGCTCCATGTATTCAGTATCTTTTATCATCATGATCTCATACACCACAATGAGATCACCTCTCAACCTCCTGCGCTCTAAGGAATAAAGTCCAACCCTACCGAACCTCTCCCTGTAGCTCAGGCCCTCGTCCCGGCAACATCCTCATAAATCTTCTCTGCACTCTTTGCAGCTTAACAACATAATTCCTACAGCAGGGTGACCAAAACTGAACACAATATTCCTTATGCTGCCTAATCAACGTCTTGTACAACTGGAACATAACATCCCAACTTTTATATTCAGTATACTGACTGATGAAGGACAATGTACCAAAAGACTTCTTGACCACCCTATCTACCTATAACGCCACTTTCAGGGAATCATGTACTGGTACTACTAGATCCCTCAGTCAGGAGCAATGATGAAACGGGTTGCCACTCGTTACTTGCCTGTTTCCTCTGTGTCGGTGTTGTACATGCAGTTTATTGCAATTCCCAACTCCAAGCACTTCTTCGTGTGAGCCTTTGACTTCATATGCTTTGTCAGGTTTCCTAGACAGATGAATGAAAACCACAAAGGTAACTACCTTCAGATAATTAGTCTGTGAGAGCAGCGACGGTCAACAATCTGCCGGCTTCCTGCCATATCTGCAGCACTGTACATTTCGAGCTGATAAAAGGGTTGTGTACCCGTCATAAGTAAGAAACTTGGCAAAATCTTTATTCTTTTTATGGTAAACTCCCGTTTAATTGACTGATCCACAAATTTTTGTTTTGTTGATACTGTGGCCTGTTTTGTTTAAGAAAAGCCTTTTTGTAATAAAGCTGTCTGTGCAGACATTTCAGAGAAACTACGTGTACAATGAATTGCATTGAGGGAGCTGTCATTGCATTTTCCGTAGGCACGCAAGACAGCCTCTGCATCCATTTGGCACAAGGCAAAGTTCCACAAATAGCTATTTAAGGCTGGTTAAACTGTTCCTTTCCCCCTTTCTTGATAGTGCTCATTATGTGAAGGAATTTTGACTGTGTTTGTTGAAACAATAAAGGCTTCCCACTCATTTCTGAACTGTCCAACTCGATCATTAACATTCATCTAAATCAGCGAGGATGGAATTGGCTCAAAGGGAAGGCACTGTGGCAACCTCTCGGTGTTGCATTAGAGCGTACATATGAGACACTGGCCATTCCTGGGTTCTGAACACGCTACTTATGGACACACACAAAGATATGAGTGAGCTCCCTTAAAATTATTACATTCAAAGTCTGACATATGTACATTTGTGCTTCCTATTGATTGATTTTTACGTCTTTACTGACTGAGAAAATTGACCAGAACATCTACCCAAGAGCTGCTTGTATATAGGAGCAGGAATGATTAATATGGTCCATCCAAAATGGGTGACTTCAACTTGACCAGAGCTCTATATTTCTGCCTTTAATTGTTGACTCCTTACTGACCCAGTCTGTATCAGCCTGGAATAGATGGGCTGACTCCATTGGCCTGGCCCAGTCTATCCCAACCATTTAATGTGAATACTCTAGTCCAAAACCAAAGGGCGGCACAGTGGCAGATTTGCTGCTTTACAGCGCCAGAGACCAGTGTTCGATCCTGACTACGGGGATTGTCTGTAGAGTTTGTATGTTCTCCCCTTGACCGTGTGTGTTTTCTCTGGGTGCACCGGTTTCCTCTCACATTCCAAAGGTATGCAGGTTTATATGTTAATGGACTTTGGTAAAAATTGTAAAAATGTCCCGAGTATCTAGGATAATTCTAGTGTACGGGTGCCCCCGGTTGGCACGGACTCGATGGGCCGAAAGGCCTGTTTCCACACTGTATCTCTAAACTACACTAATTTAAACCAAACACACCAAAGTTTGGTCTCTCAAGTGAATTATATTGATACTGTGGCCTAAAAGGTGGAAATCTGAAATAAAATGAGAAAATGCTGAATATACCCAGCAGGTCAAGCTGCATATGTGGAGAGGGAAACAGAGGCTACAATGATTTTGCATCAAGATTCACTTCGGATAAATGGCCATCAAACATGGTCTGACAAAGGGTCCTGACACGAAGCGTCACCTATTTGTGTTCTCCAGATATGCTGCTTGACCCGCTTATTTACTCCAGCACTGTGCCCTTTTTTGTAAACCAGCATCCACATTTCCTTGTTGCTATAT